>NW_024881783.1:510000-728129 GCF_019059575.1 Amphibalanus amphitrite
TAGCCTATCGAACAAATGCCGCCCACCGCCGCCGAAGGCGGTGGAGGGTGGCATTTTTCGATAGGCGGTGGAGTGCATTTTACGGAAATTAGCATTTCTTTTAAAAGTGCCGCCCTCGGAATTCATAGTGCCGCCCTCGGAAGTCGTAATGCCGCCCTCGGAAGTCGTAGTGCCGCCCTCAGAAGTCATGCATGCCGCCCCCGTAGGCGGAAAATGTGCCGCCCTTGTGCTGACTGCCCCCACCCTATGGAAATCCTGGATCCGCCCCTGCAAGACGCACACGTAAGGATCATGGCTCGGACTGTAATGCCGGGCGTGTACAAAACGTCTGGAATGTGATACAATATAATATGATTTGCGGCCATCAAAAATCATCATTCATCAAAATTCATCAGATCAGATCAGAATAGTTGAGGCTCATGTAGGTCGTAGGATGCATTTCAGACTGATAAAAGTTTATTTTGCTGAGATGTTTGATTTGAAGAGACGTTTCAACACTGTTACAAGACGCATAGGCAATTTTGGAATTGCTCGAAATTTGGTAGGTAACAACTGGGACTGATTTGTGAAATTATTGTGGCGGGTCGTGCAAAGCAGTAAAGTTGTGCTCAATAATCTTGCAGCGCTTTAAAGGTATTATCAGGGTTTTTTCCAAAATTTCGGACTTACTCAGTGAAACGTGTAGAAGAAGGTGACTGAAGCCCCAATCCAAAGTCATTCGTCTCAAAATTGCCTAATTTTCCAATGGTGGGCCTCCAAAGTTTTCGCGGCTGCCAGCCGCGTAAACTTGCGAGTACTTGGTGGTCCATCTCTAAACGCCCATAGGGTTTACACTAGCGGAGACTTTTCTAAATATTTCTAGGGAAAATATAATGGATCTAGGGAAAATATAATGGATCTAGGGAAAATATAATGGATTACAGGGTGCAGTTATTTTTTTACATCTTAGTTTTTGTTTACGCGTTTTTAGACGTTTCTCGGCGCACTGTTGTTGAAGTTATACAGGCCTATTTTACAGCTATTTTCGATTCACAAAACTGCTGCAATTTTTATAACGTTTTTTTTGCAAATTAGCATTTTGATGGAATTGGAATGCATTAAAAGATTTTTATTCTTAAATCTTGAATGCCAATATAATAACAATGTGAATCGAGCCACGCTTGTAGCGAAATATTACGAATCAATGATAATAACAGTAACCGGCAGAAAATATGTAGTTACCGCGATTGTATTAGATAATACTATATGTTCCGCGTGAAATTGACAGGAAATACCACAAGAATAATAGCCTAAACAAATATTGAAATAACTGAAAGCTCATAATACCCGATTAGCACTGCTAACGCTGACCATTTTCTTCGATCACCATACCATAATATCTGAAGATAATGAACTTGAACCTCGAAAAGCGAGTTGTCCAGTTTCAGTCTCCGTTTGTGCGGTACTGGCAGTGGCGGATCCAGGGGGGGGGGGCCGCGGGGGCTGGCAGCCCCCACCCAAGGAAAACTGGCGCCACTGCGCCTTCGGCGCAGTGGCGCCAATTTTCAATTCGCAACTCATCGGAGTGCCGCATACTAGGACTAGGATGCAAAAATCAGTCGAATAACGTCGTTTCAGTACGCTCCGCACCGATATTTCCAATCGTGTGGTGTCACTGTACATACTGATCCTGGGCGCCTCTTGTCAGGGCCACTGGGCGCCAATATTTCAGCGCCAATACGATGCGACTATGGCGCCCATCCGGGGCGTGGCGCCCAATTATGACCTGCAGCCCCTCCCCAGTGAAAATCCTGGATCCGCCACTGGGTACTGGGACACATTCATTATCAGTGAATCAAATAAAAATTGTCCAGGGCATCATGCTGTGATTATATGAACCAGTTAATATGTATAAAATCTAGTTATTGGCCAAACGTAACGGCCACGGACCGTATGTTGACGACCCCGAAATTTAGCGAAATGAAGTATAGGTTCAAGCAGTTTAAATAATGCTGGTGCGTGGGGTTGAATAGTGATGTAACGGCCACAGTCTACAACCACGATAACAAATATCGATTGCGCTTCGCTCAACCAGCTCGTTCTTGCTCAAGAAGCAGTGCATCCCTATAAAATGAAAAGTCTGAACGAATGCATTCAGGTTCCTACCTCTGAATCACCTTATATTGAGATCCGTTTCTTAACAGGAACACAAACGCGGCCCATCAATTCGTCAGTACTAAGGCAACAACGTCTGACAAGTGACAACGCATCAAATGGCCAACTTCTGACACTTCTACCAATACGGTAACGGCAATAAAATTGCATTGCAAAATGCAAATAAAATTGCACGATTTCCAAGCGCAGTTTGAAACCAAGTGCGACCAGCTAGTGTCATTTTCACAACCAAGTGCGACCAGTTAGTGTCTCGAGACACATTACAACTGCATAGGTACCGCAGTAACACATTAGGGGCGAAAGGAAACACATGACTTGTGTACGACCAGCGTTCTGTCAGCGCACGACGCATAAAGTAAACTGCTCAAACAACTGCGGTCCCGAACAACACAACACAGAGCTCCGAAACGAATGGTTTACAAAAGTCTACGACTGACGACATCGAAACAGTACGTTCATCGGGACTAGTCACATGACTCGCTCAACCCAGCTGGGTTATGGGTACTAATTGCGCTTCAAATTGGCCTCTGACAGCCATTTACTTACGCTAGTTTGATGCATAAAAATGTACATTGAAACTCAAGCGGCAGCACATAGGTCTCCATCAAGGTGGTTATATACAACAGAGCACCACGCTAAAACGAGCGCGAACCGCACTGTAACAGACAGAACACTGAGCCGCGAGTCGTGACAGTCGCACTGCGTCATATGCACGCAGATGTCGCACTCACGGCACCGTTGCTGGCACTGCGCTGCGGGTGGACACGCGCGGTGCAGTAGCTCCACGGTGTGCGGCTCACCGGAGGGATTACCAGTCTCCGACCGGACAGTCCAGGCGGGAAATGCGGTGTCTTCAACCATGACCGCCGTCCCCGTCTCCGCGGAGTGCCGAACGGCGGCGTCGGATCTTGAGCTGGTGGACACTTGTACTCCTGCCAGAGCTACCAGCTTCAGCCCTTCAGCATCCTGTCATCAGCAAACTCCAGCAGAGCTCCAATGCAACTGGGAAAATAAAATTTATGCTGTTAAGCTAAATCATGCAAAACATTTCCTTGCACAGGATTCTCTTGCGCAGTTCAGCAAAATCTTCTGTGATATCCATGGCCGTGACAAGAGGACTTTATGCCATTGTAAAAAAGATAGGTTCATTGATTCTCATTTACCCACATCGAGCTTCTATAGGTACCATTCATTTGTATATCATGAAGTATGTTAACTACACAATATTTATGCAATAGACTGACATGAAATATGTAGGAATGGCAAGAGAGATGGGTAAATAAGCCAAATAGGTTGCAGGATTTATTGGCACCAAACAGGTCAGAAAGTAGAAGTTCAAACAATCTTACAAACTACACCAGAGAAAGTCTTTGAATTAGGTACAAAATTATGCCACAGAAATAAAAGCAATGCAGTTTTGTAGAGCATTTCCCAAAAGATAATTGTCATTCGGCCTTGCTCCCATTCTGAGATTGAATAAATACAAATTATGGGGTGAAAGTTACTAAAAAGCAGTATTTTTAGAAAACAGCTTCAATTCATGTTTGCCTGATTTCAAACTCAAGGCAACATATCATAGCTTTGACAGCATGGAAATTTCATTATTGAGGTTACAATTTCCATAATCTTGTCACAAACAGTGCACTTTAATATGGATAACTAACACCAAATCAGCCAACCTTGTATCTTTATCTGGTGACACTCAAGAAACCAATAAAGCAAACAATTTCTGAGCAAAACATTTAAGTAATTGACAAGCTCAAGCACCATGCAGCCACTGGAGTATGACGGGGTCTCGTAACTTGAACGTTCAGTCTGTAAGAGCATGCCTGACTTGACTTAACAGATTTGAGGCATCACAAAGACCTTTGCAGCAGCTCCTTCTAATCTTTTTTTAACATAAACTTTAACTATCATTACCATGCTATGATGATGAGATGGCTGGTTTCGGGAGCATGAAAAGTAGCAGCCCTTCTTTCATTCTATTTCCTTGTTTTCACATGCTGCACAAAATGTTTTTTCTTCCGCGTTCCTTCTGTCATTATAAAAAATAATAGGTATCATAATTGCTTCACTTCTTCCTTATATTTCAAGTATTGCTGCTGCAATTCATCACATCTCCCGTTAGTAAACCATTGCCCTATGCCCGCTAAAGTAAATAAGTGGAATGCGCCAGAAATTGTCAAAATCGCGCCAAAATAGCAAACTAAGATGTGAAAAAATAACCGCACCCGGATTACATGCTCCGTTATATTTTCCCAAGACAAAATAGGGAAATATAGCATAGGTCCGTAACACAACGAACACAACCTTCTTCTCATTCTTATACGGCCTTGCTTCTCATTCTTCTCAGCTTCTCATTCTAGATATCCTGTGGGTTATCAAAATAATTCAAATTAAAAAATTGTGTTGTGTGCGTTCAAACTAAGCTCATCCCGAGTGTAATTCAAGAATGTCTTAGTTCAAGTAATTAAACTTGAAAGTGATATAGCTCAAGCAATGAAGAAGCTTGGATGGAACTAGTGTTGAATCAAAGTTACCTATCATTTTTAATGCTAAGTGCTGAACGTTACCAATAATTCGAGACATCCGTTGTAAGATGTATGACGCAGATCAACTTTGATCAAGTGAAGAAAATAGATTTCAGATGAAATAATGTCAATGTTCAAGGCTGAGCGACTGGCAGATTTCGGAGTGAGCACGAGTGGCCTTGAGACATTCTGTTTCTGTAGGTACTCAAAATAAATAAATTATCATGTTGTGTGCTTTGAGGTTAAGTGTTATCAGTGGTGCTTCATGGTTGTGCTTTGTTGTTGGTGTATAGGCATGTTTTGAGCACATTGCAGCATGATATTGGTGGTGTGTAAAGCAACTGATCTCCGCAGACTTTGCACTTACTTGCAAAGCCTGCAGACTGACTTTGCAGACTTTGGCTGACAATGAGCAATGCATTGCTGACTGATATCATTTATTCTGTGTTTGTAGCACAAAGTACAGAAGTGGCACATACATTGTTACTTTGAAAACCTGGTGTGAATTTTGATGTAGAAAATTGGTGGCTGACGTTGAGTCCTGACGTATTGTGAGTAGTGTACATCTGGTGCATTGAGCGCAGACTTGAGACCAGTGACGTTTGTATCAGTAGACTGTGTTTGAGTCTACTTATATGGGTAGTCATAAAGCAGGCGTCACACTTCTTTTTGCAACCAAGGAGATGCGCTATACCCAGAGATGCTTTCTCACCAAACCTTACCAAACCAAACCTAACCTACAGCGCCTCTCTTCGTTCGTTCATGGTTGCAAAAAAACAAGTGTGACGCCTGCTATACTACTACCCTTATATGGCCTTGGTTTGAGTGTGGTGACTAAGTAAGCTGGTGTGTATAGCCATGGATTACCTACTACCTGGATCGGCAACTCCGCGGAATTCCCATTGTATTGCGCGACCGCCCGAAAGTGCTGCCACCTATCGAGCAGACTGATCCCTGCTAAGGACAGCCCGCCGCCGCCGCCCAGTCAGGCAGCGGCCGATACCAGCGAAGTCCGAAAATGACCGGCAAGTTATGGCCTGAACCAGCCGCGGCTAAGTTTGGCATAGGCCAACAGTGTCGGGTTCCGGAAGAGCGGTCCAGGGCGGTTCCATAGACTATGTATCGTTTTGGAAAGAATGGTGTGGTGGGTCGTTTACCGAGCGCGACTGGCCGATTTTACCTCAGCACGTCGTATTGTTAGCTCTCATGGCCAGGCCAGGCGCCTTCTGCCAGCTGCCTGAAAATACCTTCGATCAAACGACTTTGTCTATCACTCGGGTTGCCCCTGATCAGCTTGAGCATTCCAACTCAGTCGTCGGTAGACCGCAGAGGAAATGAGCCGTCCGCCGTGAAACATCCAAATCATTGCTACAGCCATTTTGACTGACTTATAAAGATCAAGACAAATGCTGTCATATCGATTAACGAATATCTGCACCACTGACAATTTCTATCAAGAAGCATTCCAGGATTATAAGCTTACCATACACCGTTTCGTTAAAAAACTGTTTCCATATTGAACTTATATTTGCCGTCGCATGAGCGAATTGCCTACTGAGTACAGGCTGAAACCGATTCTTTCCGCAGTCAGAAATCATGTGCGAGACCGAGAGCCTATTCAAATAAACCCCGGTCGCACTCGCATCCATAACACGCACCTCCTTGCGTGCGATTGATGCTATTGCAACTTAATGGATTTGAATAGGTTCTCGTGTGCGATTTCCTGACTGTGGAAATAGTCTGTCTCGGCCTGAAGTTCAGAATTTAACACAGGTTCAATGACAACTAAGGTGAACGATGACACACAATGTATACAATGCATATTATTGCATAGACTGATAGGTAGGTTTCGAGAAACGACGTGCCACATGCCTACTAAACGGTGTCGTAGCACCAAGCTGGTTTCCAATTCACACCTACCACCAGAGTATATCGGGAATAAATGCAAACACGGTGCACACGAACGCATTATCCGCTCAATGGGTATGCCCGTAGTGGGTATGTTAGTCAGTTACAAACGCTGTAATACCTTAAACATTTTCGGCCGAGCCAGTTCACAGTTCACACCACGGCTGCCTGCTGCCGTCACGTCACACGTGTCCGCAGTGGGCGTGCACCTGCGAGTGCGTGCATCATAATTCACATCACAAATCACAGGATGCCAATTCAAGTCAGCACACCGTGGAAACTGAACCCATCTCTTTGATCTGAAACGAAGAGTGAGAGAGGGAAATTAGATACCTGAGCATACCGTAATGAAATGGAGAGTGAGGGCATTCCAAGGCAAACTGTTTCCCCACAACATCACAAAAAGTATTTTACATTGCGATGATGTTGGCAAAAAATAAAATAAATAATACCTTGACAAGATACTCCCAAACAAAAGTACCCAAAAGCTTAACATCTTATCTGCTAGGCTTACATAGTTTAAAATGGCTTTATCTTACTTAAATCTATCTGCTATCTACACACAGTTTGGCTAGCACTCGTTCTAAGGTGATTGTTATATATCATTCAATAGAGGGAAACTCACAAACTTCTTCGTACTACTCTGGACCTTTTGGCTTTGAGAAAAGAAGGAAGCTGATGTCAGGGACCAGGGTCGGCACTCTTTTGTCATTTGTGGTTGACAATGGCACTGGCTGCCATTAGGCTTTCTTTTTACTGTCAAATGGTTCAGTTTTTCAGGCTGAGAACATGATTTATTTAAATATGTTTTTTTATTCAATATCATTCAACTATTTATGAAATCAGGGCATTGGCAAGCAGGTTATAAAAATTAGCTGAAATGACATGATGCCAGTCGACTGCTCCTGAAGTGTGTTGCACTCTAGTCAGCCGTTCAGAGAAATACGTAGGAAACTGATATGGGTGAGCAGTGAGTCTGAACAGTGAGCAGTTGACCAATTTATAGGTAGGTATTGGCACTATGACTACACAATATAAAACAGAAACCATTTTCAATAGTTGAACAAATATTGAGTTAAGAAATAATGGCACACTAACTGATTTTGCTAAACTAAAAACTTAACAAAAACTTAAGCAATTCACAACTAACAATGCATCATCCACCACCTATCATGCGCTGCCAAGACCGAAATTGTATCACAAGCAAAACCATGGCTATATCAGCGGCATGTATAAGCTTGAGATATGATGTGTCAAACATATAACAAACATATAAAAACATAAAATTAAACATATAAATAAGTGATTAACCATTCAATTACGGAAATTATACGATTTTTAACGACATATGGCGAGAAGCAATGTGCGCCAGTATCGTCAACAGCCGCTCTTTACAGTCATATTTTAGGCCACTCAGACCCTCCAACCACAAAAAAACCTTACCAATCTTA
Organism: Amphibalanus amphitrite; assembly: GCF_019059575.1. Classification (NCBI taxonomy): domain Eukaryota; kingdom Metazoa; phylum Arthropoda; class Thecostraca; order Balanomorpha; family Balanidae; genus Amphibalanus; species Amphibalanus amphitrite. The sequence goes on from NW_024881783.1 coordinate 518,045, forward strand.
CCTTGCCATCTTCCTCCATCTTCTGAAACCTTCCAATCTGCTCCAAAGGGGCTTAACTTTTCAAAAAACAAGGCAAACGATCCTACGACGCGACGCCGACCATTGTTTTGAATAGCACCCGCTCCCCCGCGTCCTTAGCGCTCGACACCACTGCCACCTAGCGGTGGTCACAAACATCGAGAAGTTGCCGATCCAGGTACTACTTCATCCATGGTATAGCCATGCAATAAGTGTTTTGAAATATATTTTTTGGGACAGTATTGAAATTGTGTGTTTTGGCCATCTGGCATGGATGATGGAAAGTCACTAACTCAACTTCAGGAACGCTTCTTCATTATGCTCATCTAAAGCACAATGATCTATTTTCTCTTCGCAAGGATTGATTCCTAATTCACTGTCAATTCAGTCGGTGACACACCAGGGAAATAAGCTAAAATTTGAGCGCTCTATTTATTGCTCCCGCTACTTCACCGTCTCCCATAGGGTCCTGTGTTGAGCTGGTGTCGAGGCTCTAAAAATGACGCCGATTTTTGCACCCTTCTCACGAAAACCGCTCGGACCGCCTGGAAACTAATTGTTCCGCTCTAAAAATTTCATGATCGACGGGAAAATGAATGAGGAAAAGATTGGTCCTGAAATAATTCTGAACTCCCTGTAGAACATATCGAAATATGGCTGCAAACTAGGAGAATATCAAAATCGACAAAACAATACAAATAAACTTACCGGGATTTGTTTATTTTCCATGCATCTGTGTATGAAATCAGTCGGTTTTTCGGAAAGATAATCTTCTGTTTAATAAATAATTCCACAATTGCAATCGAGAAAAAAAAATTCTGCTGTGACGGCAGTTTTGGCATTGTGCCAGTAGTGTGGCGTGCGCGGTGCTGCGTGGTCGTCGGTGCGGAGTTGTGAGTATTTTCGGTGTTTTAAATGGTTGATGGCCATTTGAACCAGCTTTATATTATTTCCTACAAATTTTTGCATCAAATTATTGCTTTGAAAGACCATTGAAACCCCTTATCTCTTCATGAAACACGATCATATTTATCGTCGACGAAAATGGCGCGGGACCCCATGTGCGTTCCGATCGAAATAAATCGTAAATTAAATAATATTCGATGATAAGTACCATATTCTAGTGACACATTTTCATAAAATAAGGCATAAACTTTGCAAGGAAGTCAACATTGGATAATTGGATTCTTATTTTGCTCACATATCCTTGTGTATAGTCAAATGGCTCAATTGTTAGATAAATGTAAGCATATGTTTTGGCTTGATGTTTGCTGTGAAACCACCCAGCCACTTGCTGGTTGAGTGGTTTTTGATAATTACCTGATAATCATTTCTCCTTTTCCTTAAAAGAAACTAAAATTCTTTTCAAAGTAATCCATTTTTAGGAAAGGCGGCTTGCTCATTGACATTTCATGTTCTTGTTTTGTTATTGCTGGCAGTATTTTGATACAATAATGCAATATAAATTTTTTGCAATAATAAAACCTAAGACAAACCTAGCTAATGCGTCAATCAAACACCCAACAGAAAGATTGTGAGTCCTTGTGACGTGAAGTAGAACATTCTATGAATGTGTTATATAGAATATGCCAAATTTTAAATTAATTTATTATTTGATACTGATAGCTGAGCATGTGAATTATGCCACAATATAATTTCATTTTCTGGTTTTGAAATAGCCGGCAGTATTTTACTTCAACAAATGTAATATACATGGAATATATGTTGTTATGTTATGTTAAAAGTTTAATAACAGCAAACAGAAGGGGCTGTTTCAGCAGATAATGTTGTACCTTATGCATTACCTTTCTTTTCTGCAGGACCATGCTTCCGCTGGGTGGTCGACATTTGCCTCCTGAAGAAGTTGAGCAACATGAAGACCACCAGATGAGGTGTCTGCAGTTCATGTGGAACTCTGCAGACTACAAGTGTTATGCCAACCACAACCAAAGTGCTGTGATCATGGAGGCATGAACCTCATGACAACACTTCAGATTTGCAGTTGTACCAAAGTGTGATTCAAACCACCTGTGGCATCTCACTCAATGTGTGAACAGTGTGATCATTGTGCAGTGTTCAGCTGCAACTAAGACATTTATTAGTGACTTGTTTTGCAATTAGCCACCAAAAGCATTTTTGGGCTGGCTGCTGTAATTTGTTGTGCACTGCGCAATAGTGGTAGTGTTTTGTCACTTGTCAAGTTGTCAGTTGTGCATGTTGCATGTTTCTCTTCCCTCGGCCCTCATTATCAGTTAAGTGGTGAATTGGCATCACTCAGTCTCCCCAGATCTCCATTGACTGTCTGTCAACCACCTAACTTGAGATGGTATTTGCTAATAGTGTCAGAAAAGAAGTGATTGTAGACATTTTTAGGAATATGAGCTCCGTTTCATGCGTGTTGCAGTGGTCATTTTGTCACTTGTCCCATAGTGTAATAAATGGAAACTGTTGTTCCCTTTTCAAGGTACTCGCGGATGCAGAAAGCGTTGGGTCTAATTATTAAACGCACCGGGCACCCTTCTATCAGCGACGCACGAAATCGACAAATATCATCCTTTTTAGAGCAGGAGGAAACGAAAACTTGTGAACATAGCTGTACCTACAACAGTGCATAAGGAATTGGAATTCTGGGAGTTTTTGAAATTCGCAGAAACTCAAGTTGTCGACAGGTATGCCGCCCCCTTGTACGTCAAAGACCGCCTAAAAAACAAACGTCTACAAATGAAGGCAGTATTCATATGTTCGTTGTAACTGCAGCAGCCTAGCAACATGCATTGCGGTCCGATGGCGAATTACACTCGTGCTAAAAAACTATGCCGGTAACTGCCAACGTACTTAACGTAGGTGAGGAGAGGAAGGGTTATGTCAAATGTCAACATCAAAGAAATGGCTTCATCTGAGCCGTGCCTATTGTACATAATTCAACCAATCTATGCATTTCGTTTCTTGCAATCTACTCATGCTTTCACTCCAGCTTCAGAGTAATCATCCCATATTGTACGTCTTAAGATATTGATTTCTATGGCAGTTCGCAATTGCTAGCCACGTCTCACCTCAGTTTGGTGGCCCCGCATCGGCCCACACGGCCGCGCTCGGCCGCTCTAAAATTGACTTACGGAGGAGGATGGTGGCTTTTATTTTAGCTTCTCCGCTGACTGCGGGGAGCGCCGTCGCCGAGGTAGGAGCAATAATTAGCTTAAGTTTGGGACTAATTTCCACGCTTAATTAACATTTTCATGTTATTTTAATTAATTCATGTTAATGTTTGACGCATTCTCTTTCTATTGATACCATCCACCGGTCTGAGAAGTACTGCCTTGCTGCGTAAGGGCCGATAAAAGATCACGCTTTTAGGGGTATCTCTTCAACATGGGGCAGGAGCAATAAATAGAGCGCTCTAATTTTAGCTTATTTCCCTGGTATGTCACCAACTGACAGGGTTCATACAGATTCATCCACAGTGCTCAGCAGTGTATGTTTTCAGATTTCAACAGACTGTATTTTTTTCTGTATGTACATATGCATCATGCAAGGGTACAACAGATGCGGTATTTGGTAAGCAGTTGGCAGCAAGGTGGTGTTTGTACTTATTGGCAGAACTAGTTGAGCAGGACTAAAACTATCCTAGTTTCTCTCCAGTTTACTCAGATCCGTCTCAACACATTGAACATATTGAAAGCGTTCATCCATGAAATGTCTGCATGTATACTCATTTCCGAGAAGGCACGCTCGTCGCTCATCCATTGCCGAGTAGGCACGTGCGTGCCCATCGCCGGCGCGCATTAGCGCGCGTCCATGGCTGGGGCGCACGCGCGCGGCCATGGCCGGCATGCACGCGCGCGCGCCCATCGTCGGCACGCAAGCGCGCGCCGCGTCCTTACCCGGCGAGCACGCCGCGTCCGTACCCGGCGCGCACCCGCGCGCGTCCACAGCCGGGGCGCACCCAAGCGAGTTCGTACCCGGCACGTACCGGCGCGCACCCGCGCGCGTCCGTACCCGGCCCGCACCCGCGCGCGTCCACTGCCGGCACTGACAGACCCTGACAGACGGGCGTGCTGCCGTCGGCGGTCCTGACAGATGAGCGGCGGGCCCGGCTCCCGCAGCTCCGGCAGCGGGCGGCAGCCATGGTCGGCATACACGCGCGCGCGCCCATCGTCGGCACGCAAGCGCGCGCGCGTCCATAGCCGGCGCGCACCCGTACCTGGCGCGCACCCGCGCGCGTCCGTACCCGGCCCGCACCCGCGCGCGTCCACTGCCGGCACTGACAGACCCTGACAGACGGGCGTGCTGCCGTCGGCGGTCCTGACAGATGAGCGGCGGGCCCGGCTCCCGCAGCTCCGGCAGCGGGCGGCAGCTCCGGTGACTGTTCCGGCAGCTCCGGCAGCGAGCGGCGTCTCCGGCAGCGCTCAGCAGCGGCGCCAAGCAGCAGCAGCGGCTGAGCCAACAGGCGGCCGCGGAGGCACGCCCCCCCCCCCCTTTGCACATTGTTCGTCCATGGAGATGTCTGCAAGCACGCCCATTGTTGAGAAGGCACGTGCATCCATGGCTGAGCACTGAGCAGGCACGTGCGACCCCTTTGCACATTGTTCATCCATACATATCAATATAATTTACCTTATGATTAGTGTGAGTCTTACAAAATCTTAAACTCAGAAATACCACAAGGCAGGTTGCCTGGGTGAGTTGCTAATATGAACATAATGAACATTATACATTAGTGCAGTACCTATAAGCATCCATGCTGTGTGAAGGACTTGGCCCTCACGTTCATTCGTTTGGTGATTGCACATGGTGGCATGTGTACTAATTGTTCTCCCTAACCCTTCTTACAACTTTGACTAGCAAGTAGAAGCTGGCAAAATGCAAGGAGCTTACAAAGCATGCCTATATGTAGATAACTGAGGATGATTCTCTCAATTAAAGCATGATCCGCACTCAGCAGCTTCTTCTGTTCTGTTCCACAAACTAAAACTGAAATGCCTCAATTTTCCTCAAAATATATTCATTTATCACTCATAAACAACAAAAATATACATTAAGTAGGTACCAGGGCAATAAAAAACATACAAGTTACATATTTTTTCATGTACCGTCCTTTCACAGCAGCAATATGTAGAAACGCACCAAGACGTTCACGGAGAGCCCACCCATAACAAACTATAGTTGAAGCCGGGGCTCTGCTGCAGCAGCAGGGGAGACGTACAGGACACAGAGGTCATGTCACAACATCATGTTGTACAACCTGTTGTTCGAAAAAACAGATCAACATAGATCTTGAAAAACTGTAGGTAGCGCTTTCTTCAGTCACTTAGGTAAGCTTTCTCGCAAGACGTTACATTAGATTGACCACTCTTGACAAAATAATCAGATTGAAACTTAGCTCTTGTGCCTGATGCACTTACATTTCAATTTATTGAAATAAAACACTCAAGTTAACCCTTGAAAATTGTTGACATTTAAATGATATTAATCAAGATTTGATGATCAGCAAACAAGCTCAAGCTATTCAAATCACACCCAAATCAAAATAATAACTTTGGCAATGTTGATAACTCTTGCTGTCTTATTGAAAAGCAAATCTTCAATTTGTTCATATCCAAATTCAATGCCAAGCACTGAAATCTTGTTGCAAGGCCCTAAAAACAAAAGACAAAAACAAAACAGACAAGGCCCGTCTTGTGGAAATCGACAGTGCGGTGCGGCGCCTTGGCGAAAGTTCCCAAGGCTGCTCTTTGTTTACATTTTAGTGATGGGCCAACTTGGCCGCCCAAGTACTTGTTTTGCGTGAGTAAGTACAATTTTGTCAATTTTGAAACGGCCATATCTCGCAAATTTTGGTACCGATTTACATTTTATGCATATATTTAGAATCGGCAGAGTCTGGGGAGTTCATTGATTGGAAATTTATGCCGATTCCTTTCAATTTTTAAACCCTGATAATCCCTTTAACTGCTTCATTTTGAATCACATGCGCCACAAATTTAGAGATGAGGAAATTGTGGCGGGCATCATCGGTAAGAAATTATCGGTGTTAATTCTTTTCAATACAAACAATTTTTTGGCATATCGACTATTTTCGATGTTCAAAACTTAAAAAATTAAATAATTACACACATATGTTCCATTTTACTTAGCTTTGTAGCTTTCTTTTGATAAGATACATTCTCTATCTTCCCCTCCCTTCTGCTAGTTTCCTGTCAACAACCGAAACAGCAGAAACAACGGCGGGGTTCAGGTTCATTGGCGCTATTTTCTACAATTTTTCCTATTTTTTGCTTAGTTTCCTTTGATATTTTTGGCTCAGTTATTTTCAGGTAAGTACAATTGGCCGAATTAATGACCTGATATTGTGAAATGAATTTGTATCATGTGCTTTTTGACATTCAACAGGTAGATTAAAGGGACCCTCCCACCTTCAAAAAAGTTAATGAATTGGCATGAAAGTGATGTCACTCGGTTCAGAAAGAGCAAAAACGAATATCTACCAAATTTCATCGAAAAATATTCACGGGTTTTCAAGATATTAGACTTTTACTTTTGTTTACTTTTTGGGATCTCCGTTGTTCCTAGCGACTATTTGAAAGTGCGGCATTTGTTGCGCAAAGCAGCATATACCACCGCGTGCTCGGTGCTACTAAACGTTTTAGTCAAACATTTAACGGACGTTTGAAAGCCTGATGACGTCATCAGATTCCCGTAATGGTTAAGAGATAGGGACCACGTGGTCCCACCCTGCAAGTAAAGGGAAGAAATTTATTGAACACCATAAAGCTGCGGGGGTTGCGACCAGAGTGCTGTTCACGGACACCTGCGGTAACTGCGGTAGCTGCGGTAGATCGCAGGCTGTAAGTCCCGCCCACTTGTGCGTACGTCATCACGCGTTCGTCCGAGGCGGCCGTGTCAATTTTCCGCCCAAGTTACACGAATGCGCAACTGCCGCGCCACTTTGCATGACAAATGGTTCCTGCGGCCGCTGCGGTCGGATCGTTTCGACCGCAGGAGACGCAGGCGACCGCAGCCGGCCGCAGCCGTATGACGTCACACCACCCGCCCCATCCCCACTTTCTGTGACGTCATTACCCGGCTGACCGCCGAGCCGCAGCTACCGCAGCTACCGCAGGTGCCCGTGAACAGCACTCAGGATAAATGGTGGTTTCTGAGCCTGGCCGCAGACTTGGCTATCTCAACTCAAAACTAATGTTAAGGTGGGGTGGGAGGGTCCCTCTAAAGCATGGTGCCATATCATGCCGGATTTGGTTGTAAGAAAATGATGCATCCAAGGCCCTCTAACCAGGTATGGACATCGGCCAATCGGGGCGAATCACGGCCGGCGGGAGGATGACGTCATCGGCCCATACTCCGCCGACTCCGCCCACCCACGGCAGCGAAACTGAATGGCGTTTGCGCCAATTGTTTCGTGATCGATTTTATCCAACTGGAATGCAATAAACGTTCAGCGGCCTCTTAACCGTTTGACTCAATATCCTTGCAACCTTTCAACAGCAAAAAATTGCAGCCAACTTTCTCTATTTTGCAGTCGGTGCCGACGGTACCGACTGCTGTACCTAAGCCGTGGGCCCGCCCGTAGCAAACGGGTAGACAGAAACGACAGAAACTAGGTGACCAAAACACAAAACCAGCTGTTTTGTACACGATCATTAGCATGTCATAGGTTGATATAAATGCCAAGCTAGGCACAATGCACATTCGTGGCTAGACAGCATAGAAGTTAAAACCAAAAATGCTGTCAACAAAATACTGTCAACTACTGAGTTCAAGCGCGGATCCAGCTTGGAGTTGGGGAGGGGGAGGGGGCAACTGTTCATCGACGGCGGACATAGTGACTGTGTGGAACTCATTGTAGTTTTGGTTATCGGCTCGGGAACGGTCGACGGCACTGTGCTGCTGCTAGGTGCCTCCTCAGTCGTTTGACGGGGCTCTGGAGCACTTAGCTTTGGCTAACCGCTGCGGCTCCGGTGCCATCGGCTCAGAGACCAACAGGCTGTACCGGCCGGAACTGATCGGCGATTCTGATTATGTTAGGCTGATTAAGTGATTCTGTTAGTGCGGGAGAGGCAGATGGAGCCTGGCCGGTGGGTTCTGTCTCAACGCGGGGCTGATGGGGTAAGGTGCAGCCCATATACAAAAAAAGTAAAAGCGTTGGAAATATCGCTTCACAAAGTCAGAGCATATAGCATGGAAACGCTGTGGCCCTAGGAACTGAATGTCGTGGCGAATTTCGATGCAACCAAATTTCGGCGGGGACTTGCATCCACCTGCCGCTGGTCAGCCGTGCCACGGACGCTCTGGACTTGTCGCTGCCGGTGCTGGCCGAGCTGGCCGCGCTCTGGGCCGACTGCGCCGAGCCACTGCGGCCATGGTGCCCGACCTGAACCAGTAGTAGCTGACGCCGGGGCGGCGCTCGGCGAGGCCGGTGCTAGTCGAAGATGGGGCCGCTGCCGGCTGCGGTGTCGCGCGGTGCAGCTGCTCGGCACGCTGGCCACGCCGCCGCCACCGGCTTGATGGCAGACAGCTTGCAGGCGCAGCTGGCCGCCTGGAGTCAGCGGCCTGTGCTTGAGCTGGCCATGCCATTCGGCATTCGCTGACATGAAGACCAGCCAGTGACCGTATACATTCCTGCCGCGTGTCGTCCAGCTGGCGCTCAGCTCCGGCAACGCGGAGCTAAGACCTCCGGGCTCCGCGTGCCAGCTTGCTGAAAGCCGTGACCGCGTTCACACTAGGACTAGGTGAACCGCTTGCTACACGGCGCTATCACGAATGAGGCATTTACGCGATAATAACCAGTTCAGAAGTCTTGTACTTACGCGAAAGGCTGAACGAAGGGGTCCAAATGGGTGAATTCCAGATAAAAAGGTCAAATTAGGTCACGCTGGGTCATTTCAGGTCACAAAGGTCACTTTAGGTCACCTCAGGTCACCCTGGGTCAGGTCAGGTCACAGAGGTCACCCAGGGTCACGATGGGTCAGGCCAAGTCACAGAGGTCACCTTAAGTCGCAATGGGTTGGATCACATTGGTCAGGGCTATCATGGGCCGATGACGTCATTCCTGCTCATCAGCTGGCTACAACATCGGCCTATGGCACAGCATTACGGTGTCACCCCCCTGGATGCATCAGTATGGGTGAGAAGCTCGAATTAAGCTCAGTCAGGTATCTTTTTATTGTGTTAAACGCAGTTCACACATGACCGTCAGTCTGTCGGTGTCGGGCCCGTCACCGTCGACCTGACGGCCTGCAGCCCGTCAAACGAAAGTTGAGATTTGGTAGCTCCCATTGGCTGCCATATAATGTGACAGAAATGGCGCACCATTTTCGAGATTGACGCAGATGGGGGAAGGGGATGGGGGAGAGGGTAGAGGCCGAGAGGTTAAAATATTATTTGAATTACAGAAATAAATTACCACGCATTTACATTTTTATGTCAAATAATGCTGCAACTTTATTTAAATGAAAGACACATCGGTTCGTTGATTTAAATCAGGGATCGAATCTCAAGATATCGTGCCGTAATAAATACTTTCATCTCAACAAATGGATGGAAAATGGTATAAATGATCCTAAAAATGCATATAAGCTTCATGCTGCATGATAACGTTCCTTTTCCTCTTCCTCCAACACGCAGACATTCAAACCGACGGGCCCGTCACCGTCAAAAGTTGAACATTGCTGAACTTTCCAAAGCGACGGCCGTCAGGTCCGGCGCCGGCGCAGTCAGCTGTTGCCGGCCGTCGAACGCCGCCGGTTCACACATGCCCGTCGACCTGACGGCCGTCGCTCCGTCGGTTTCGGCCGTTTTGACGGTGTCGGGCCCGTCACCGGCAGACCTTACGGGCAAGTGTGAACTGCGTTTTATTGTTTAATTTTATTGTTAGGTTCCTAGGTAAATTTTCATTCAATTTAGGAAGTGGCTGCTTGTTACGTATTGCTGACTGCCTTTGTCACGTGTTGTGTTTTGTGTTGTTCCTGATACGCAAATGTGTATTATAATTAGCTTAAGTGCCATTGAATTATTAGCATTTAACAGTTAAAAGCTTAACTGCCAGCTTTTTCTTATTGCATGCAAAGCTTGGTCTTTCTGCATACTGCACATGAGGGGTATGGGAACTTCAAGGTCACTACCACCTGCGTTTGAATGATTAAGTTGTTAACCCATGAATGCTGCTTGGGTCATATATGACCCAAAAGCAACATCTTAACATTTTTTCTAAATGGAGGCAAGTGGCACTTTGAGGGACTTGTGCGTGTGTTTTGTTGGATTTGTAGGTTCAGCGACGAGCGTCAGACTCAGAGCCGCATAAAACTTGTGTGAGCTCATCCACTGAAGTTTCTGGAGCCAAAGACGACGGGACTGCACAGCCGCCGGTCACTGGCAATGGCGCGCTGTCCCAAAAAGTAATATTATGTTATGTTTGCACTTTACTATCTATTGAATGATCGTCCACCTGGCATCTAAATTTGTCTGAAAAAGACATGATGTATATTTTTGCCCTTCTTGTCGCCATCGGATAACTTTTTTCCTCAATAAATATCCTTGGGTCATAAATGACCCAGCCGGCAATAGTGTTGTCAATTTTAGCATATGCCGGAGTAGGTATGTCTTTAGCATTAGCGCGAGCGTGCGGTAAAAGCTTTTTGGATTAAACCGCATAATGTTGAAGTCAATTGAGCAAAGGTTTCGGCCCATGGGCAAAACATTTTACCAGCGAACTTTTGAAGCATTTCCTGAGACGGAGGAAGGCGCTGGAAAAGAGCTTAACTGATATAAATCTAACGTTAACTGACGTGTTGCATTTGGTCGCTTTGAACTATTGAAGAGATTGTAAATGTTGGTTTTCAATAAGATAATATTTTAAATCTTAATGTACTGACAGATTAATTAATCACCTACTGTAGCGCCAATTTCATGCCTTTTACAAGTGTAATGAATTGACAAAAAAAAAAACGCATTTCACATTGATCAGTAAAAACTTTATTCATACTGACATGGGTAGAAAACCAAGCGCTCACTTCACAGGATTGTAGGTATACCTTCCACTCTTCTCTAATACTGAAAACGAACGTTAGCTTCTCTTTTATCTTTTATCTTGTCATATGAGCTTCTCATATGACATAGATTGAAGTAGATGTTCTTGGTTTGATAGAAATCCAACTCACAGCCAGACACAAGGATGAGTCGGCTTGGTTTATTATCTTGGTCAGGGAATATGTACATTTTTTAGTTCTTGATATTCGGTCTTGGTTTTTCCACTTCTTTCAAGAATGTAAAATTGTTAAAGAAGCTTAAATATGGAAATTAAACGGCATATGCTAAAATAAATATCACACTTGCAGGCCCATGTCGTCCCCTATCTCTCTGCGTGTCCACTAACACGAATGACGTCACGCATGTGGGCGGAGCTATGGGCGGAGCCTAACGCACGCGGCAGTCCAAGCCGCCATATTTGAATTTATATTTTAATAGAATCTTGCCGATATTTTGGGTGAAGTCAATTTATATGGATAGCTTGGTGACAGTTTAGCTATACGAATAAGAATTTATTATGAATGTGCGTATATTCAGCTTGGAATTGCAATTAAAGTTCCGCACCGCATAGATTCGATCTCGGGACCTTTGGAATACTGCGCGGGCACGCTAACCACTACACTACCGCGACCGCGCGGCGGCCGGCGGCAGGGAGGCTGCGGAGACATGGGGGGACATTTTACGCTTTTGTGAAAAAAGCAAAAGATTTAGCGAAAAACACGTAATAGATAACTTGCAGAAAATTGTCTGCTCTTTCAGATAAGATACTTAGGTTTGATATATTTTGTGCAGACTTCATTCTACAGTGCTTCGAAAATCGCTCATTTACATGGGGATTGAACGGGGCTTCGAGACTTGACTCCAAATGACGTCACGAGCTGACGTCACGAAAAGGTAGAATCGCCGGACGACCCTACCTGGTATATAGGGCCTTGCACACTTGGGCCGGAATGTTTCATTCAGGACCTCGGGCTTTGTTGAATTTTCCGCCCTCGACCTTCGGTCTCGTGCGGAAAACTCAACAAATCCCTCGGTCCTGAATGAAACATTTTACCGGCCCCGTGTGATATTATATATTCTCGTATGTTGAATACAAGGGAAGCAATTGATGATTACACGATTATTTATTTCTGGGGTTTGTGATCAGATCACAGTGGCGGATCCAAAGGAGGGGGTCATATGGGTCACTCATGACCTCCCCTGGGACCCGGGGGCACCACCGGCCTATCAGGGGCACCACAGGCCTAGTGTTGCGATGTTGGGATATCATGAGCGGACCGGTTGTCTGGGGCCGTGACGCGGGGCGGGCCGGCGACTCGGCCGGCCGAGGGGCACCACGGGCCTGTCAGGGGTACCACAGGCTTGTTAGGTGCACCACAGGCCTGCAGGAGCACCATCGGCCTAGCAAGAGCACCACAGGTCTGTCAGGGGGCACCACAGACCTGCCAGGGGCACCAGCCAGAGGCCTGCCAGGGGCACCATCGACCTCACAGGGGCACCACCAGCCTCGCACGTGTACCATGGGCTTGTAAAGGGCTCCACGGGCCTGTCGGGAGCACTTCAGGCTTGTCAGGGGCACCACAGTCCTGCCAGGACCCAGGGGCACCAGCGGCCTAGCAGGAGCACCACAGGCCCACCAGGGGCACCACAGGCCTGCCAGGGGCACCACAAACCTAGCAATGGCACCATAGACCTGTCAGGGGCTCCACAAGCCTGTCAGGGGCACCTCAGGCTTGTCAGGGCCCAGGGGCACCACAGTCCTTCCAGGGACACCACAGGCCCGTCAGGCCTATGGTGTCCCCTCTGGAGCACCAGAGGCCTAACAGGGGCACCACAGGCCTGCCAGCGGCACCAACGGCCTCGTCAATGAGACGTTGCAAAGCATTGCAATGCAGTGCCTCTTAATATTGTTTGGCTGAGACCGCTATACAGTATACACAATAAGGTATCTAGCTAAATCGGTTTTCGTGATAACTGCTTATTTGTGACTATGCCAATGCCGGTTGGGTCATTTATGACCCATACTTATAACTTGAGAACTGATGGAACAATTTTTTTAAGCTTGCACAGTTTTCTTACTGGGACCCGTGTGGCTAACATTTGTTAAGGACAACTAAAGAATCAAAAAATAAAAATTCCGGCATTAATGGGTTAATGATTGTTAATGATCAAGTTGATAATGATTAAGGATTTTTTTTTTTTTGGATTACTGAAAAGGAGAACAGCAGGATTACCTGGACAGCACTATGCAAAATGCATTCAACAACTTGACATTGTTAATTAAACACAAACACATCTTTGTGCTTTTTGGTAATTTTTAGCAGCATGCTGGTGTTTCCAGACTTCTCATTGGTGCAATGCATGTGAGTGTGTTTCAGCGACAAGAGGCTGCAGCAATCAGTACTGGCAATTCCCATGTATTAGGAAACCAGCAGCATGCTGTTAAAGAACTGACTAATGGAACTCATTTCAACCCCCTGTCAGCTTCCAACATCCAATGACAATATCCAAATGCTGTTTTGTTGGGGGTAGGTACTGCTTTCATGGATTCTGAACATTATCCATATTTTTTTTTCAGGAATAAGTGGAATTAGGACTTGTTGCTACCATTTTAAGGAATTCTTTTAGCGATCAGGTGAGTACTTTTATGCACACAGCCTGCAACATCTGATAAGGACAATAGATCTTTCTCAATTTTATAGAGCCAGGGCCCAGCTGGTGTGCTCTCTGTATCTCCTTTCCAGCCCTCCAGGCTCCCATTTCATCTGAATTCAGATAGGTATGAATAGCCAGATACAGGGTGTCCCATAAGTTCGTTCTCACCTAAATTTTACGTTTTTAGACTCTCTTGCTTAAAGGGACTGTCCCACCTTAACATTAGATTTGAGTTGAGATAGCCATCTTGATGGACGTTCTTTGAAAATCAGTGCCGTGAAAACCGTTTCTCCAGCAATTACTTCATCGCAAAGAAATTTGAGTTTGATTTTGACATCTGTGCAAATAAGTGCCACAATGTATTGGTATAGGCACTTAAATCTGATGACGTCATCAGGCTTTCGAAAGTCCGTAAATGTTTGACTAAAACGTTTTGTAGCACGCGGTGGTATATGCTGCGTTGCGCGCAACAAATGCCGCACTTTTAAATAAAGTCGCTAGGAACAGCGGAGATCCCAAAAAGTAAACAAAAGTAAAAGTCTAATATCTTGAAAACCGGTGAATATTTTTCGGTGAAATTTGGTAGATATTCGTTTTCGCTCTTTCTGAACCGAGCGACATCACTTTCATGCCAATTCATAAACTTTTTTAAAGGTGGGAGGGTCCCTTTAAAGGCACGCTGAAATTGGTTCGTAACTGAGCTTACGTGGTTGCCATGGCTGGTAGAAATATGCTCCACAGTAGCTAATTTCTGTAGACAAAATAGTTTTTGCTAGAGAGCCCGCTTCCTACAGAGACGGCTAGCGCCGCAACATAGAGGTCTCCGATACGGGTACGTCTCATTATTTAGTCAACACGTGACCATTCGCGACGATTGAGGGTGATTGAGGCATACTAGTCTGTAGCCAATGCCCATCGCTAACTGGACGCACAGTCAGAAAGTGATGCCGATGATTTGTCGGGAGTCAATCACTGCAAGTTTATCCTCTTTCCAGTCAGCCCTCAGGAGTGAGCCAAGTGGCCAAAACTGTGTGGCGCCAAATTGGCCATCAAAATAGTCAAAGGGTTAGAAAGTTGGTAAGCAGACTTTTCAGGATGGATTACCAGCTGTCTAAGAGTGTTCTTTCGGGGTACATAACTCAATGTGACTTAAGCTTTGCTTACCGGAGGGCACAAAACAGTTAAAAACGTCTTAAAATGGCCAAACATGAGTTTCATTATGATTTATGCCTGAGGCTAAACAAAACTAGAGGGCTGATGACATCAACCAGGTCATCTGGACTAACTAGTCCATGTTCGAGATGAAACACCCGTCCAAACCGGAAAACAACCCCATAAGGGCGAAAGAGGAGGCCTCCGTTTCGTCCCGTTATGTTCCTATGCAAAAGGCCAGGGTCACTGTGTTGTGGGGTTATAGGCGTTCTGGAGTTGACCAAGTTGCAAGTGGCAACCCAGAAACAGTTTTGGGAAACAGAATGCTTTTCCAAGAACATCTAGGAGGAGTTTCAGCCCTCAAGCTGAACTCGAACCGCGAGTATGAACACATTTATAGAGGAGAAAATGGCATCCGGGAGGTCGTAGGCCCATCTTCAGGCAAGACAGTGCATCAGTGCACAGGTCAAGCAAAGCTTAAAAGCGGTGCAAGGAGACTGTGACAGGCGTTTGTGGCAAGATCACATGCCAGGCACCTCATCGGATCAAAATTTCATTAAAATTTGTTGGTTATGCTGAAATTGAGGCTCGTCGAAGCGTAGCACTGTTCCAGCCTCGAGGAGCTCACGGCGCATGCCAAGTCAGTCTGGGTTAAATTTAAGCCTGCTATGCAGCCAAACATGCCGGTTGGCATGCCGCAGCATGTATTCATGTGTTTGCCTATTAAATGAGGAGCACATTGAGGGGTCATAAATATATCAAAACGCAATGTACTCTGTTTCACATGCAAACATAATGTGAGAACGAACTTATGGGACACCCTGTATGTTTGGAAGTGGTTTTCATTAATTCATTATAAGTTAAAAGTCAAAGGCCTAAATTATTTACTCTGTAAACTTCAAAACTTCAAAATATATAGTGAATTTATAGGAAATTTATAGTGAATTGCTTTGACATATCATTTATCTTAGCAAATGTAAAATAGTTCCCTACCCCTCATACCAGCATCTGCGATGCTGGGCTCCGCATCGCGGGACCGCAGGTTGTTTGAGCAAGCACCTTTGAAAACGCAGCAAAAACGCCCGCCGCCAAACGAGGGGATGAGCCTTGCACGTGCACACGGGAGTCGGTGTGCTACAAACACTGCCGCAAAAAAAACGCACGCCGTCCGTTAAACTAAACACTGACGCATTAAGACAAATATGGCGCCTTGCGGCAAGTGTGGTGAATTCATATCTGCCGTTTAAGCAGCCATCCCTCAATCAAAGCGCATCCTAATCGTCCCATGTTCGATAAAGTTAGGCACATTCTGTGATTTGCGGCAAAAATGGCGCTTTGAGACAAACGTGGCGCACTGCAACAAACGTGGCGCATTCGTTCCTGTCGCTTAACAATTTTATCCACCCACTAAAATCTAGCCCAATTGGACTTAAACTGACAAAGTTATGTTTATTTCAATATTTCACTATAAAATATCTCCGCAACGGAGGTGCACAAATTTGCACGTGTGCCACGTGACCGCCGGTGGTGTAAGCAGGACTTGTCCGCTCACTGATTGCACCATTTCAGTGTTCCTGGCTTGTGCTGTTTTCGTGCTATAAGGCCACAAATCGGCAAACACACGATAATCTGGGAGGTACGGGACTCAAACACGTGGCCACGTGGCACGTGCCGGACCTCTGATAGCTTCACCGTTCACGCCACGTGATGACCCATCGACGTGGCCATCAGCATGTAAAAGATGACCCCGGCCGGTGTCACCGTCTCCGAACAGTGGACGGCTAAACTCGAAAAACGGGAAAATTTAGGGAAATTTCACCTTTCGAATATATAACTTCCCCAGAATTTGAAATTTTTCATTTTACAAAAAATCCGAGATAGCAGTTTTTTAGACGTCTTCATTCTGTGCCTAAACCCGTTTTCAGATCGACCCTATCATAAAAACTGACGGCCTGACGGCTATTTCCCCCACTCCTTGCATTTCACAATGCTAGTATATTTAAGCACCAAAATTGACCCCCTGCCACGGCACGTGCAATAGCACGTGCGACACGTGACCACTAGTGCGACAAGCTGGACTCATCTGCTCACCGGCTGCACTGATTTGGTGTCGCTAGTTGAAGTCGTTTCCACGCCAGAGGACCCCGAGTAGGCCAATGTCGGATTTTCCCGGAGGTTACCCCATCAAACACGTTTGCACGTGGCACGTGCTTTTCAATCGCCCCATATCTGACCCATACCATGTGGTAGCCGACACCCTGGGGCACAACATATTGGAACATTTTCAAAATCTAACGTGGAAATTTTTGACAAAATCGATTTGAAAATAATTTTTCGAAATCGCCATAGGCTCAACATGGGGTAACTGTTTGTGACGATTACCCGAAATTTTGTCAATTATATTTTAAGTAGTTACCACCGTCAGTTGGGGTGCCAGCCCGAGATCCGACCCTAAAAATATCAGCAAATATAATTGACGAAATTTTTCGCAAATCGCATTTTATTTTTTTCCCATGTTAACCCTATGGGAAAATGCACGTGCCGATTACCCCAAAACAACGAATTCTGACATCTTAACGAAATATAACAACATGTTCTATGGTCGTTTCTCAACAGGTCCTGAAAGTTTAAACAAAATCGTATCATATAATTTTGTGCAATGAACGAATGAAAATGTCTCTGCAAAAACGTCCATTGACTTAGCATGGGGAGCAAAAAAAGTTCAACTTCAAACTCGTGCAACTCAAGTTAACGAATTCTGACGGGTATACGGCGCCCACGGGCGTGTACCTGAACGTGTCGGTCATAAAATGGGGTGCAGCAAACCCTACCTTGATCGGCGATTTTTTCCGCTATTCGCGATCGCGCAAAAAGTGTCCAAAACCCCGTTGACTTAACATGGGGAAAATGGAATCGCACGTGCCACGCGCAAAAGAATTCTGAGCGAGTAGCGACCGGTGCCATCAGGTAGATCGCCTGCGGGAGCTCATACCCTGAACTTTTTACGAAGATTGAGCGATTCGTTTAGGCCCCAATCAAGTTGTACTGATTCGCTGCCAACCATGCAAAACATAGCCCGGAGAAGGACCGCTCCGGTTGTTTTTCAATAGAAAAACACAATTCTAACGAATAGTGTTTGTCAATGAAGAAACAACCTGCGGTTACCAGCATCTGCGATGCTGGGCTCCGCATCGCGGGACCGCAGGTTGTTTGAGCAAGCACCTCTGTAACGCCGCAAAAACGCCCGCCGCCAAACGAGAGGATGAGCCTTGCACGTGCAGCCCGGAGCGGGTGCGTCACGAACTGACGTGCACTGCACTCTACTAACCGGTCTCTAGCGGTTTGCCAAATTTGAGTGCAATCGACCCGGCCGTTTTCGAGATCTGGAAGTGACACCCTGCACGTGCGCACGTGCAACCTGGGTCCCAATTGACTTGTGCACGGCACTCTATTCGCCGGTTTCTAGCGATGTACCAAATTTAATCTGAATCGGCCCAGCCGTTTCCAAGATCGGGAAACGACCCCTACCCGTGCGCACGTGCAGCTGCACCCCAACCGTGGCACATGAAAATACATACTAACTGACTGGTGTACGGCACCCTACTAACCAGTCTCTAGTGGTATGCCAATTTTGAGCACAGTCGGTACAGCCGTTCTTGAGATATGGAAGCGTCACCCTGCACGTGCGCACGTGCAAAATGGGTCCCATCTGACTTGTTCACGGCACCCTACTCGCCGATCCCTAACGGTGTGCCAACTTTGATCACAATCGGCCCAGCCGTTATCGAGATCTGGAAGCGTTACCCTGCCCGTGCGCACGTGCAGCGGCACCCCAACCGTGACACATGGAAATGCATTGCCGGGTGCGTGCCAACATCCATGCAAAGTACCAGCGCAATCGGCAAACTAACTACAGAGTTATTAGACTTGTTACTGAACTGACTTCTCATCGTTTTGCACGTGGCACGTGCATTAGGGGTCACCCATACGCATCGAGAATAGCACACTACGTGTAAGAAAGGAAGAAGCTATCCCACACAAAAGACCGCGAGTGAATTGGTCAAGTAGTTGTGGAGATGGAAGCTTTGCAAGGCGCCCCCAAGGCGGCCGAATGCTAATATTTAGCAATAATCAGTGTCGCATCCGCACACGGGAGGTATCCCCGTCACCTGTTCGTATACTCTAATGTGGTTGGGTTCAAGTCACAGTCGAGCCCTGATTTTTTACAGCTTTTCTTAAAAACGGCACATCGTGCAGTGACGTCCTATGCATCAGTGGAAAGAGCATCAAAAGTTGTATATTATATTAACTTTTCACCTATATATCTTACTAAAGATAAAAGTTATAGAGGAATAAAGACGCTCCCATTGACTTTCCATGTTAAAAATTTTAAATTTCAAATTAACTTTAAAAGAAAAAATGAGTTTTGCCACCTTAACGAAGCATACCAGCAAGTACTATGCTCTTTCCTCTACAAGATATAAGAGTTTGGGCGAAATCTATCTCTAAAATTTTGTACAAATATCTTATGAAAATGTCTCTGCAAAGTCTCGGCATTGCCGTCCATTGACTTAACATGGGACACAGCAAAATTCCAACTTTGACCTCGTGCAAAGACACGTTCCGAGATTCTGAGGGGTATACAGCGCACACTGGCGTGTACCCAAACGTGTTTGCCATAAAATGCTGGGAAGAAAACCACCTCTTCCTTGGCTCGTTTTCCCGCCATTCGCGATCGCGCAAAAAGTGTCCAAAACCCCGTTGACTTAACATGGGGAAAATGGAATCGCACGTGCCACGTGCCACGAGGTTTTAAGCGAGTAGCGACCGGTGCCATAAGGTAGATCGCCTCCGGGAGCCCATACACTGAACTTTTTACGAAGATTGTACATTTCGTCTAGGCCCCACCCAAGTTGCCCCAATTCGCGGCCAGACTTGCAAAACATAGCCCGGAGAACGACCGCTCCGGTTGTTTTTCAATAGAAAAACACAATTCTAACGAATAGTGTTTGTCTTTTCAAACAACCTGCGGTTAAAGAATAGTGTTTTAACTATTGACAACAAACCTTCGGTTAATGTGTATGTCCGTCATTAGCCCGGCATCTGCGATGCCGGGCTCCGCATCGCGGGACCGCAGGTTGTTTGAGCAAGCACCTTTGTAAACGCAGCAAAAACGCCCGCCACCAAACGAGAGGATGAGCCTTGCACGTGCAGACCGGAGTCGGTGTGCTACGGACTGACGTGCACGGCACCCTATTCGTCGGTCTATAGCGGTGTGCCAAATTTGAGTGCAATCGACCCGGCCGTTTTCGAGATCTGGAAGTGACACCCTGCACGTGCGCACGTGGAACCTGGGTCCCAATTGACTTGTGCACGGCACTCTATTCGCCGGTTTCTAGCGATGTACCAAATTTAATCTGAATCGGCCCAGCCGTTTCCAAGATCGGGAAACGACCCCTACTCGTGCGCACGTGCAGCTGCACCCCAACCGTGGCACATGAAAATACATACTAACTGACTTGTGCACGGCACACTACTAACCAGTCTCTAGCGGTATGCCAATTTTGAGCACAGTCGGCCCAGCCGTTCTTGAGATCTGGAAGCGTCAGCCTGCACGTGCGCACGTGCATAACGGGTCCCATCTGACTTGTGCACGGCACCCTACTAACCAGCCTCTAGCGGTGTGCCAAGTTTGATCACAATCGGCCCAGCCGTTCTCGAGATCTGGAAGCGTCACCCTGCCCGTGCGCACGTGCAGCGGCACCCCAACCGTGACACATGGAAATGCATTGCCGGGTGCGTGCCAACATCCATGCAAAGTACCAGCGCAATCGGCAAACTAACTACAGAGTTATTAGACTTGTTACTGAACTGACTTCTCATCGTTTTGCACGTGGCACGTGCATTAGGGGTCACCCATACGCATCGAGAATAGCACACTACGTGTAAGAAAGGAAGAAGCTATCCCACACAAAAGACCGCGAGTGAATTGGTCAAGTAGTTGTGGAGATAGAAGCTTTGCAAGGCGCCCCCAAGGCGGCCGAATGCTAAAAACATTCAGTTATTTAGCAATAATCAGTGTCGCATCCGCACACGGGAGGTATCCCCGTCACCTGTTCGTATACTCTAATGTGGTTGGGTTCAAGTCACAGTCGAGCCCTGATTTTTTACAGCTTTTCTTAAAAACGGCACATCGTGCAGTGACGTGCTATGCATCAGTGGAAAGAGCATCAAAAGTTGTATATTATATTAACTTTTCACCTATATATCTTACTAAAGATAAAAGTTATAGAGGAATAAAGACGCTCCCATTGACTTCCCATGTTAAAAATTTTAATTTTCAAATGAACATTATAAGAAAAAATGAGTTTTGCCAGCTTAACGAAGCATAACGGCATGTACTATGCTCTTTCCTCTACAAGATATAAGAGTTTGGGCGAAATCTATCTCTAAAATTTTGTACAAAGATCGAATGAAAATGTCTCTGCAAAGTCTCGACATCGCCGTCCATTGACTTAACATGGGACACAGCAAAATTCCAACTTTGACCTCGTGCAAAGACACGTTCCGAGATTCTGAGGGGTATACAGCGCACACTAGCGTGTACCCAAACGTGTTTGCCATAAAATGCTGTGATGAAAACCACCCCTTTCTTGGCTCGTTTTTCCGCCATTCCCGATGGCGCAAAAAGTGTCCAAAACCCCGTTGACTTAACATGGGGAAAATGGAATCGCACGTGTCACGTGCCACGAGGTTTTAAGCGAGTAGCGACCGGTGCCATAAGGTAGATCGCCTCCGGGAGCCCATACACTGAACTTTTTACGAAGATTGTACATTTCGTCTAGGCCCCGCTCAAGATGTCTCGATTCGCGGCCAGACTTGCAAAACATAGCCCGGAGAACGACCGCTCCGGTTGTTTTTCAATAGAAAAACACAATTCTAACGAATAGTGTTTGTCTTTTCAAACAACCTGCGGTTACCAGCATCTGCGATGCTGGGCTCCGCATCGCGGGACCGCAGGTTGTTTGAGCAAGCAACTTTGTAAACGCAGCAAAAACGCCCGCCGCCAAACGAGAGGATGAGCCTTGCACGTGCAGACCGGAGTCGGTGTGCTACGGACTGACGTGCACGGCACCCTATTCGCCGGTCTATAGCGGTGTGCCAAATTTGAGTGCAATCGACCCGGCCGTTTTCGAGATCTGGAAGCGACACCCTGCACGTGCGCACGTGCTATCTGGGTCCCAATTGACTTGTGCACGGCACTCTATTCGCCGGTTTCTAGCGGTGTACCGAATTTAATCTGAATCGGCCCAGCCGTTTCCAAGATCTGGAAGCGACCCCTACCCGTGCGCACGTGCAGCTGCACCCCAACCGTGGCACATGAAAATACATACTAACTGACTTGTGCACGGCACACTACTAACCAGTCTCTAGCGGTATGCCAATTTTGAGCACAGTCGGCCCAGCCGTTCTTGAGATCTGGAAGCGTCAGCCTGCACGTGCGCACGTGCATAACGGGTCCCATCTGACTTGTTCACGGCACCCTACTAACCAGCCTCTAGCGGTGTGCCAAGTTTGATCACAATCGGCCCAGCCGTTCTCGAGATCTGGAAGCGTCACCCTGCCCGTGCGCACGTGCAGCGGCACCCCAACCGTGACACATGGAAATGCATTGCCGGGTGCGTGCCAACATTCATGCAAAGTACCAGCGCAATCGGCAAACTAACTACAGAGTTATTAGACTTGTTACTGAACTGACTTCTCATCGTTTTGCACGTGGCACGTGCATTAGGGGTCACCCATACGCATCGAGAATAGCACACTACGTGTAAGAAAGGAAGAAGCTATCCCACACAAAAGACCGCGAGTGAATTGGTCAAGTAGTTTTGATGTTGTCATAAAAAGTGACGGTTGGTCACTTTTCTTAAAAACGGCACATCGTGCAGTGACGTCCTATGCACCAGTGGAAAGAGCATCAAAAGTTGTATATTATATTAACTTTTCACCTATATATCTTACTAAAGATAAAAGTTATAGAGGAATAAAGACGCTCCCATTGACTTTCCATGTTAAAAATTTTAATTTTCAAATGAACTTTATAAGAAAAAATGAGTTTTGCCAGCTTAACGAAGCATAACGGCATGTACTATGCTCTTTCCTCTACAAGATATAAGAGTTTGGGCGAAATCTATCTCTAAAATTTTGTACAAAGATCGAATGAAAATGTCTCTGCAAAGTCTCGACATCGCCGTCCATTGACTTAACATGGGACACAGCGAAATTCCAACTTTGACCTCGTGCAAAGACACGTTCCGAGATTCTGAGGGGTATACAGCGCACACTGGCGTGTACCCAAACGTGTTTGCCATAAAATGCTGGGAAGAAAACCACCTCCTTCTTGGCTCGTTTTCCCGCCATTGGCGATCGCGCAAAAAGTGTCCAAAACCCCATTGACTTAACATGGGGAAAATGGAATCGCACGTGCCACGTGCCACGAGGTTTTAAGCGAGTAGCGACCGGTGCCATAAGGTAGATCGCCTCCGGGAGCCCATACACTGAACTTTTTACGAAGATTGTACATTTCGTCTAGGCCCCAATCAAGTTGCCCCAATTCGCGGCCAGACTTGCAAAACATAGCCCGGACAACGACCGCTCCGGTTGTTTTTCAATAGAAAAACACAATTCTAACGAATAGTGTTTGTCTTTTCAAACAACCTGCGGTTACCAGCATCTGCGATGCTGGGCTCCGCATCGCGGGACCGCAGGTTGTTTGAGCAAGCACCTCACCCGTGAATGCAGCAAAAACGCCCGCCGCCAAACGAGAGGATGAAACTTGCACGTGCAGACCGGAGTCGGTTTGCTACGGACTGACGTGCACGGCACCCTATTCGCCGGTCTATAGCGGTGTGCCAAATTTGAGTGCAATCGGCCCGGCCGTTTTCGAGATCTCGAAGCGGCACCCTGCACGTGCGCACGTGCAGCCTGGGCCCCAATTGACTTGTGCACGGCACTCTATTCGCCGGTTACTAGCGATGTACCAAATTTAATCTGAATCGGCCCAGCCGTTTCCAAGATCGGGAAACGACCCCTACACGTGCGCACGTGCAGCTGCACCCCAACCGCGGCACATGAAAATACATACTTACTGACCTGTGCATGGCATCCTACTAACCAGTCTCTAATGGTATGCCAAATTTGAGCACAGTCGGTCCAGCCGTTCTTGAGATATGAAAGCGTCACCCTGCACGTGCGCACGTGCAAACTGGGTCCTATCTGACTTGTGCACGGCACCCTACTCGCCGAGCCCTAACGGTGTGCCAACTTTGATCACAATCGGCCCAGCCGTTCTCGAGATCTGGAAGCGTCACCCTGCCCGTGCGCACGTGCAGCGGCACCCCAACCGTGACACACAGAAATGTATTACCCGGCGGGTGCCTACCCCCATGCCATGTATCAGCGCAATCGGCAAAATAACTACATAATTATTAGACTTGCTACCGAACTAACACCTCTTCGCTTTGCACGTGGCACGTGCATTAGGGGTCACCCATACGCATCGAGAGTAGCACACTACGTGTGAGAAAGGAAGAAGCTATCCCACACAAAAGACCGCGAGTGAATCGGTCCAGTGGTTGCAGAGATATAAGGTTTGTAAAGGCACCCCACAGGCGGCCTACTGCTAATATTTAGCAATAATCAGTGTCGCGTCCGCACATGGGAGGTGTCCCCTTCACCTGTTCGTATATTCTAATGTGGTTGGGTTCAAGTCACAGTCGAAGCCTGCTTTTTTACAACTTTTCTTGAAAACGGCACACCGTGCAGTGACGTTCTATACATCAGTGGAAAGAGCATCAAAAGTTGTATATTATATTAACTTTTCACCTATGTATATTACTAACGATAAAAGTTATAGAGGAATAAAGACGCACCCATTGACTTTCCATGTTAAAAATTTTCATTTTCAAACGAACTTTATTAGAAAAAACGATTTCTGCCAGCTTAACGAAGCACACCAACATGTACTATGCTCCTTTCTCTACAAGATATAAGAGTTTGGGCGAAATCTATCTCTAAAATTTTGTACAAAGATCGAATGAAAATGTCTCTGCAAAGTCTCGACATCGCCGTCCATTCACTTAACATGGGACACAGCAAAATTCCAACTTTGACCTCGTGCAAAGACACGTTCCGAGATTCTGAGGGGTATACAGCGCACACTGGCGTGTACCCAAACGTGTTTGCCATAAAATGCTGGGAAGAAAACCACCTCTTCCTTGGCTCGTTTTCCCGCCATTCGCGATCGCGCAAAAAGTGTCCAAAACCCCGTTGACTTAACATGGGGAAAATGGAATCGCACGTGCCACGTGCCACGAGGTTTTAAGCGAGTAGCGACCGATGCCATCAGGTAGATCGCCTCCGGGAGCCCATACACTGAACTTTTTACGAAGATTGTACATTTCGTCTAGGCCCCCGTCAAGTTGCCCCAATCTCAGGCCAACTTTGCAAAACATACCCCGGACAACGACCGCTCCGGTTGTTTTTCAATAGAAAAACACAATTCTAACGAATAGTGTTTGTCTTTTCAAACAACCTGCGGTTACCAGCATCTGCGATGCTGGGCTCCGCATCGCGGGACCGCAGGTTGTTTGAGCAAGCACCTCTGTAACGCCGCAAAAACGACCGCCGTCAAACGAGAGGATGAGCCTTGCACGTGCAGACCGGAGTGGGTGTGCTACGAACTGACGTGCACGGCACCCTATTCGTCGGTATATAGCGGTGTGCCAAATTTGAGTGCAATCGACCCGGCCGTTTTCGAGATCTGGAAGCGACACCCTGCACGTGCGCACGTGCAGCCTGGGCCCCAATTGACTTGTGCACGGCACTCTATTTGCCGGTTTCTAGCGATGTACCAAATTTATCTGAATCGGCCCAGCCGTTTCCAAGATCGGGAAACGACCGCTACACGTGCGCACGTGCAGCTGCACCCCAACCGCGGTATCCAAGATCGGGAAACGACCCCTACCCGTGCGCACGTGCAGCTGCACCCCAACCGTGGCACATGAAAATACATACTAACTGACTTGTGCACGGCACACTACTAACCAGTCTCAAGCGGTATGCCAATTTTGAGCACAGTCGGCCCAGCCGTTCTTGAGATCTGGAAGCGTCAGCCTGCACGTGCGCACGTGCATAACGGGTCCCATCTGACTTGTGCACGGCACCCTACTAACCAGCCTCTAGCGGTGTGCCAAGTTTGATCACAATCGGCCCAGCCGTTCTCGAGATCTGGAAGCGTCACCCTGCCCGTGCGCACGTGCAGCGGCACCCCAACCGTGACACATGGAAATGCATTGCCGGGTGCGTGCCAACATCCATGCAAAGTACCAGCGCAATCGGCAAACTAACTACAGAGTTATTAGACTTGTTACTGAACTGACTTCTCATCGTTTTGCACGTGGCACGTGCATTAGGGGTCACCCATACGCATCGAGAATAGCACACTACGTGTAAGAAAGGAAGAAGCTATCCCACACAAAAGACCGCGAGTGAATTGGTCAAGTAGTTGTGGAGATAGAAGCTTTGCAAGGCGCCCCCAAGGCGGCCGAATGCTAATATTTAGCAATAATCAGTGTCGCATCCGCACACGGGAGGTATCCCCGTCACCTGTTCGTATACTCTAATGTGGTTGGGTTCAAGTCACAGTCGAGCCCTGATTTTTTACAGCTTTTCTTAAAAACGGCACATCGTGCAGTGACGTCCTATGCATCAGTGGAAAGAGCATCAAAAGTTGTATATTATATTAACTTTTCACCTATATATCTTACTAAAGATAAAAGTTATAGAGGAATAAAGACGCTCCCATTGACTTTCCATGTTAAAAATTTTAAATTTCAAATTAACTTTAAAAGAAAAAATGAGTTTTGCCACCTTAACGAAGCATACCAGCATGTACTATGCTCTTTCCTCTACAAGATATAAGAATTTGGGCGAAATCTATCTCTAAAATTTTGTACAAAGATCGAATGAAAATGTCTCTGCAAAGTCTCGACATCGCCGTCCATTGACTTAACATGGAACACAGCAAAATTCTAACTTTGACCTCGTGCAAAGACACGTTCCGAGATTCTGAGGGGTATACAGCGCACACTGGCGTGTACCCAAACGTGTTTGCCATAAAATGCTGGGAAGAAAACCACCTCCTTCTTGGCTCGTTTTCCCGCCATTCGCGATCGCGCAAAAAGTGTCCAAAACCCCGTTGACTTAACATGGGGAAAATGGAATCGCACGTGCCACGCGCAAAAGACTTCTTAGCGAGTAGCGACCGGTGCCATCAGGTAGATCGCCTGCGGGAGCCCATACCCTGAACTTTTTACGAAGATTGTACATTTCGTCTAGGCCCCCGTCAAGTTGTACTGATTCGCGGCCAGACTTGCAAAACATACCCCGGACAACGACCGCTCCGGTTGTTTTTCAATAGAAAAACACAATTCTAACGAATAGTGTTTGTCTTTTCAAACAACCTGCGGTTACCAGCATCTGCGATGCTGGGCTCCGCATCGCGGGACCGCAGGTTGTTTGAGCAAGCACCTTTGTAAACGCAGCAAAAACGCCCGCCGCCAAACGAGAGGATGAGCCTTGCACGTGCAGACCGGAGTCGGTGTGCTACGGACTGACGTGCACGGCACCCTATTCGCCGGTCTATAGCGGTGTGCCAAATTTGAGTGCAATCGGCCCGGCCATTTTTGAGATCTGGAAGCGTCACCCTGCACGTGCGCACGTGCAGCCTGGGTCCCAATTGACTTGTGCACGGCACTCTATTCGCCGGTTTCTAGCGATGTACCAAATTTGAACTCAATCGGCCCAGCCGTTTCCAAGATCTGGAAGCGACCCCTACACGTGCGCACGTGCAGCTGCACCCCAACCGCGGCACATGAAAATACATACTTACTGACTTGTGCACGGCACCCTACTAACCAGTCTCTAGTGGTATGCCAAATTTGAGCACAGTCGGTCCAGCCGTTCTTGAGATATGGAAGCGTCAGCCTGCACGTGCGCACGTGCAAACTGGGTCCCATCTGACTTGTGCACGGCACCCTACTCGCCGATCCCTAACGGTGTGCCAAGTTTGATCACAATCGGCCCAGCCGTTCTCGAGATCTGGAAGCGTCACCCTGCCCGTGCGCACGTGCAGCGGCACCCCAACCGTGACACACAGAAATGTATTACCCGGCGGGTGCCTACCCCCATGCCATGTATCAGCGCAATCGGCAAAATAACTACAGAGTTATTAGACTTGCTACCGAACTGACACCTCTTCGCTTTGCACGTGGCACGTGCATTAGGGGTCACACATACGCATCGAGAGTAGCACACTACGTGTGAGAAAGGAAGAAGCTATCTCACTCAAAAGACCGCGAGTGAAGCGGTCAAGCGGTTGTGGAGATATAACCTTTGCAAAGGCGCCCCACAGCGGCCGACTGCTAATATTCAGCAATAATCAGTGTCGCATCCGCACACGGGAGGTATCCCCGTCACCTGTTCGTATATTCTAATGTGGTTGGGTTCAAGTCACAGTCGAGCCCTGATTTTTTACAGCTTTTCTTAAAAAACGGCACATCGTGCAGTGACGTTCTATACATTGTTGGAAAGAGCATCGAAAGTTGTATATTTTATTAACTTTTCACTTTGGTATATCTGCAACGTAAAAAGTTATTAAGCAACAAAGACGCTCCCATTGACTTTCCATGTTAAAAATTTTAATTTTCAAATGAACTTTATAAGAAAAAATGAGTTTTGCCAGCTTAACGAAGCATAACGGCATGTACTATGCTCTTTCCTCTACAAGATATATGAGTTTGGGCGAAATCTATCTCTAAAATTTTGTACAAAGATCGAATGAAAATGTCTCTGCAAAGTCTCGACATCGCCGTCCATTGACTTAACATGGGACACAGCAAAATTCCAACTTTGATCTCGTGCAAAGACACGTTCCGAGATTCTGAGGGGTGTACAGCGCACACTGGCGTGTACCCAAACGTGTTTGCCATAAAATGCTGGGAAGAAAACCACCTCTTCCTTGGCTCGTTTTCCCGCCATTGGCGATCGCGCAAAAAGTGTCCAAAACCCCGTTCACTTAACATGGGGAAAATGGAATCGCACGTGCCACGCGCAAAAGACTTCTTAGCGAGTAGCGACCGATGCCATCAGGTAGATCGCCCCCGGGAGCCCATACCCTGAACTTTTTACGGAAATTGAGCGATTCGTCTAGGCCCCCGTCAAGATGTCTCGATTCGCGGCCAACTTTGCAAAACATAGCCCGGAGAACGACCGCTCCGGTTGTTTTTCAATAGAAAAACACAATTCTAACGAATAGTGTTTGTCTTTTCAAACAACCTGCGGTTACAAACAACCTGCGGTTATAACCGCTTAAATGAATGGCGGAGTAATGAGGGATCCGGGAAAACCACTATCTCTTTAGAACTGATGACTCGCACGAAACTGAAGCTTTTGAGGACGATTACCGAGTGTGGTAAATACGTCTGGCATTTTAGCCAAACATTCCGTTTTACTCGCTAGATGACGGAGAAGTGTCAAACGCCTGAAAGCATGTTGCGCCGCAGTGCCACCTCTTCCGTATGCTGTGCCGCAATGCCGGCTCTATTGTATATAACCGCTTAAATGAATGGCGGAGTAATGAGGGATCCGGGAAAACCACTATCTCTTTAGAACTGATGACTCGCACGAAACTGAAGCTTTTGAGGACGATTACCGAGTGTGGTAAATACGTCTGGCATTTTAGCCAAACATTCCGTTTTACTCGCTAGATGACGGAGAAGTGTCAAACGCCTGAAAGCATGTTGCGCCGCAGTGCCACCTCTTCCGTATGTAGCCGCATGAAGGAAGATTTAAGCGCAATTGGCGCAGCCGTTGTCACCAGTGTGTGCCTACATAGAGGTTCAACCATGCCGCTGTAATTGATCTATCATACAAAGCTTTATAACAATGCGCGTAGTAATTTTCTTAACAAACGCAAAAAAAAACTTATATGTGGTGTGGCTAAAAACGCCCCCGCCCCACTCGGGCGGAGGGTAATGTGTTCTGGTAGCAAACTCAACGATTGTTTCCTGGTCTAGTCTTCTACTGCAATCACAAACACATTTCGATTCGCGGCCAACCATGCAAAACATAGCCCGGTGAAGGACTGCTCTGGTTGTTTTTTTCAATAGAAAAACACAATTCTAACGAATAGTGTTTGTCTTTTCAAACAACCTGCGGTGATTTTGAACGGCTGCACGAAAAACAATGTCAGTACATA
Source organism: Amphibalanus amphitrite (assembly GCF_019059575.1). NCBI lineage: Eukaryota > Metazoa > Arthropoda > Thecostraca > Balanomorpha > Balanidae > Amphibalanus > Amphibalanus amphitrite. Next base: position 548,229 of record NW_024881783.1, read on the forward strand.
GTAAGTAACGAACTATATTGTGAACGGCTGCACGACAAACAATGTCAGTACATAAACGCGCTACATGAAGTCCGATAGTAAGTAACGAACTATATTGTGAACGGCTGCACGAAAAACAATGTCAGTACATAAACGCGCTACATGAAGTCCGAAAATAACGCTCGCTCAGGTAGTTCAGTTGCGAAGAGAATGAATACATTTTAAAAGGATAATGCTAATTGGAAAGTCAACAACCCTACGCCAATACTTCGTCGGCGGCCCATTCGTCAGTATGCGCTCGAGGCCGGCAGCGTTAGCGGCCAGCGTGAAGACTAGCAGCCAGCGTGCTGCTGGAGGGAGCCTAAAGGCTCATATGCGACAGCCTGTCGCTGGCCTCGTCCCGTCCGGCACCCTCGGGCAGGAGAAGCTTGCAATGGGATCGAGGGGGTGGCGGCTGCAGCGCCGCTGCACATATGATCTCCTCCACGGCGGCACGGATCGTACGATATGAGAGCTGATGCAGGTGGACGCCGTCCGCCTCATAATCGTACGGCCCTAACCTCGGGAAGTCCCGAGGCAAGGCGCCGTCCGACCAGGGGCTGACGGTTCCACCTGCACCTGCTCCCGCTACCGCACCACCTGTGCCGCTGGGGAGGAGGAATGGGTGCTGGCGGCGCCAGCTGCCGGACGCCGTCCTTTCCGCCAACAATAGCCTCTCGACGTCCAAAAACACCACACGTGGGGCCGTATCCCTCGCGATGGTCCTTAAGGCGTCGCTAAGGTGGCGAAAGGCGGCCAGGGCGGCGTCCGACAGTTGGACCCGCGGGATGACGGCTAGCAATATTATTATTGCGCCCGGGGTGCCGAAAGCGGCGAGGCCGGCGACAAGCCATCGCACAGAGTCTAGTATCCTGGTGATAGTCGGCTGTGGGTCGACAATGAGTTCCTGGGTTTCACGATACACCAAGTCGTTACCCCCGACTGAAAGGAGGACGCCCCGGGGCGCGGGGTGGGGGCGTTCGCCATGAATGCGCTCCATTGTGGCGTTCCAGTGCCCGGAGAGGGGGGCCTCCCCATCCCCGCGCCCCGGGTGGATATGCTCCCAAGTAGGTTTTAGTCCTGCTGAGTTGTCCTCCGAGGGGGGCGTGGCGCGAGCTGTGCGTCTGGCGTGGCTATCTCCTAGCGCCACGATGCGCACAGCCCGCGCCCCGCCGGTATCCGTTCTTTGCACTGCGTAGGGCTGGTGGCGTTGCCCGCCGCCACGCCACTGGCGTTGCTGAACCTGAAAACCAAGATATAATAAAAACTTATTACAATGGCTTTAGGTGATTTTATATGTGACATATGTATATATTTCAGCTGAACCCTATGGTCAATGCAAATTTAACCTTATTCCGGGCTAGCTCTGGCGTGATTGCAAACTTTTCTGAGGTGGGGTCAACAAACCGCCTCTGGTCAGGTCAATATTGAGGTCACCAGAGGTCATCTCATCAGTTTGATCCGGCCACGATGTACATCGTCAGGTACATCGTGACCTTCAGGTTTTTCTTGTGCCATTGCCAAACGCCGCAAGACTGAAAACTCACACTTGGTGACTTTTCCTTAACATTCATTGCGCACATTTCGACAAAAAAAAGTTGCGGGGTCAGGTCAGGTCAGGTCATCAGAGGCGGCTTGTTGACCCGACCTCAGAAAAGTTTGCAATCTTGCCAGAGCTAGAGTTTTTTTTTTTTTGACTGATCAATTTCTTCTCTTCAGGTTTTATTTAGGGTACCAGTAAGTGCAATTTGTATACCTCAGAATTTTCATGTCTTAGACGTGAGGTCATGTCAGACTCGTGACCTTTACATTGCAGACCTATGGGAAAGTATTGAAATGCCTCCTGCTTCGTGTAAACGAGTCAAAACTACCCATTTTTTTCAGTATTATGGAATATAATCTCATCGGTGATGATCCTGGTGCCGCTTATTGACAGGGGCATGACCTGGACCTGACCTTGACCTCGGGTCAAATTTCAAATTGACCTGTGAAGGTATTGTATTGTCAATATTGTCAATTTATCGTTTATCAACGATAAAATGTTTTGGAATTAGTTACTTATATAAATTTTAAGGTAAGAAACATAAAAACATAAAATTAATACATTTTTGTTGCTCTCGTCAAGGCGATGCGATATAAGTATGCGATGATCTTCACAGGTCAATTTGAAATTTGACCCAAGGTCAAGGTCAGGTCATTCACCAATGAGGTTTTTGGTATGGTGCTTTCGTCAAGGCGATGCGAAATAAGTATGCCATGACCTTCACAGGTCAATTTGAAATTTGACCCGAGGTCAAGGTCAGGTCATTCACCAATGAGGTTGTTGGGTATGGTCATTCTGCATACCAAACGACGCGCCTTGACCAGGCGAGCAGTTTGGTACCACTTAAAAGTCTTGAGCACTATCATGTCGTGCTTTATTGACAAAAAAACGATTTATGACGTCACATTGCCTCAGATGACCTTTCCCGGTGCCCCTGTCAATAAGCGGCACCAGGATCATCACCGATGAGATAATCTTCAATAATACTGAAAAAATGGGTGATTTTGACTCGTTTACACGAAGCAGGAGGCATTTCAATACTTTCCCATAGGTCTGCAATGTAAAGGTCACGAGTCTGACATGACCTCACGTCTAAGACATGAAAATTCTGAGGTATACAAATTGCACTTACTGGTACCCTAAATAAAACCTGAAGAGAAGAAATTGATCAGTCAAAAAAAAAAAACTCTAGCTCTGGCAAGATTGCAAACAATTCTGAGGTGGGGTCAACAAATCGCCTCTGGTGACCTGACCTGACCTGACCTGAACCGGCAACTCTTTTTGTCAAAATGTGCGCAATGCGACTCTGCGACTCTGCGGCCGTTTTTTCGAACTTATTCACCAAAAACGGAACCGTACCTTGGGGCTCTTGACCTGACCTCAGAGGTAACCGGTTGACCTAGGACCTTAAAATCGGATATCAATCTCTGCGTCTTGAAACGGCTCACACGCTCGTTTTTTTCCGCTACCCGCTAGCTCCACCAGGGGCGAAACGGCGAGGGGGGTCGTACCCGCCCCCCCCCCCCTCGACCGGCGCGTGTGTAGAAAACCAATAGGTCCGGCGAGGGTTAAAGCGATCGTTCAGTCGACATAATTAGCAGCTTTTTGCAGGATTTATCATTGGTATAATCAATTATAAATAGTTATCTACATACCTTTGGCATCAAGCTTCTCAGCAGCGTAGCAGGAAAGCAGCGGACCTGTGGAAATGGAACATGTCAAGGACCTAGCGTTTGGCTTCATTGTCACATATTAACCTTCGCTCAAGTGGAAGGGGGTGTTTTTGCCACACCTGTCAGTTTTTTTGCGTTTATAAAGAAAACGATTTTATAGCTTACCTATGATACATCAATTTCACACCGTACAAAATTGTTGACCCCAGGTCACATAAAGTCAGGTCACCAGGTCTAGTTAACCCGCGCCGTGCTGGGCGGAGGCGTTTTTTTACGCCCGCCCCCTTAGGTTTTTGCTAATATAAAAAACGGTCTGGTATGCCACCGGTTTTTGGTACACCTGCTCCACACAGGTGAAAATTTCAGACCCAAATCTCGGAATTTTTATATCGGTGACCTAAGGTCAGGTCAATTTTCCAACCTCCCCATTACCAGTGTCCATGGGATAAAATTCAAAACCGCCTCTTTCGGATGAAAGTCATTCTAAACTCTTTCAAACACTGAATTACATGTAACTTTGACACACTAAACATATTCTTAACTACTAAACATATTCAGCTCGACGATACGGATCGACTGATATGCAACATGACCCTTTCCGGTCGGGACATGACAGGTACGTACCTGAGGTCAATTTTTCAGGTTTACCTTTCAAGGTCAAACTATAGTGCATTCGATGCGTCTTGACGAGAGGAACACGATGCCGGTAACGGAAGGTCGTGCAATACTTGAGTCAAAAGTTATTGCAGAAAAATCGTTTCCGAGAAAAATGTATATTTTGGGAATTTTTTTTGCCCCCGGCATGCAAACCCGTTGACGTAAGGTGAAACCTGAGGGATTTAGTCAGAAAGAACGTGAATAGGGCTATCAAATGCGCTTTTTCGCGGCGCTGTAGCTTTATTGGTTTCCGAGTTATGCATCGGCTTCTTGAAAATTGTCTATATTCGACCTCAAAATCGACGAAATTTTCCCTTCAATGACCTCTGGTGACCTGACCTAAGACCTTAAACCTGACGAAAGTGACTGAAGTGATTTCGTCATTATTTTTTACGCTCTTTTGAACGCCGCTTTCCCCGTATCGCTACGTGGCCCATGGGAGACGATTTAGAAGGGGGGAGGTATTCAAGCACCCCCCAGCAGGGCGCGTAATTCCAGGATCCCCATCTCCCCTAATGCCACTCACAGTGACCTGGTGACCTGATCTTGAACGACTCGAAAGCGAAATTTTCAAAGCACATATACAGAAAAGATGCATGGTAAGGTGAACCAAAAATGTGTGCCCAGCCGTTTTTTAGATATTGGCCAAAACCTGATGTTGATCAGCGTTGCGCGAGTGGAACAGCCAAGTCTTATAATATGCAATATGACGTAATTTGATGAATATGTATGAACTTTATCAATGATAAAATAAAGTTTACCTAATAGTTATTTAACTTAATGAGTGAACTTTGAACTCGATCGGACACATGTCCTATGTACAACAAGAAAAGTATTACCTGATAAAAATATTCAATGGTTCGTTACGAAACAAAGCATGGTTAAAGGGACCATGAATCAGCATGAATCAGAAATCAGCATGAATCAGAAAGAGCGGAAATGAACATTTACCAAATATCACCGTAAAATATTCACCCGTTTTTTTTAGATATAATACTTTTATTTTGGCTCGAAAGCATAAGGCGCGCTCAATGGGCTAATGACGTTATCGGAGTCCGATAATGGTTAAGAGATAGGGACTGAGCTAGTTCCACTCTGCAAACTTTGAAATTAAATATTTTCGATTGAAGGCATTTCTCAAGATTGGGAGGGTCAAAACCGGTGATAGTGAGCCACGGAACCTAATTTGGCTATATCAACTCAAATTTTATGTTACGGTGGGATGATCACTTTAAAAGTTAAGTTTTAAACTGATACCTACGTCTTATTCATCATGCTCACGATATCTTTTCAACTTGATTAGATTTACTTTTAATCAAATAACGTGCGCAAAAAAATGGCAGGTGTGGCCAAAACGGCCTTCTCCCACCCGGGCGAAGGATACACAGAGACACACAAACACACACACGCACACCCCCACCCACACGCACACACACACACACCACACACATATACACATTTCAGAGAAAAATATTCCTGAAAAAATGTAAAGGTTTCGTTAGGAAATGAAGAGTTGTTGGAAGTCTAGTTTAAAACTAGGAAAAAGTATCGTTGTTTGTAATATGCTATCAACTTAATTAGATTTTTGTGTACTATAACCTAGAATCATCAAGGAATGACAGTAAAATTGAGTCTCCACTTACCCCGGCTTGAAGTGTAGGGGCTTTAAGGACTTCTTTGACTTCTTCCTTTGGCTCGTTCAGCGTCTGAAGTCCTGTGAAAAGAATGCAAGTCAAACACGCATATCAAGTATGCATAGTAACATTTTGATTTGTTAAATGCAAGAAAAGTCATCGCATTCCTCAAAATAAAAAAGTCAGATTACTATTATGGATGTCGGATGATTCAACGTATTAATTTTCCTTACCTTTTTCTAGGTCCAAATCACTGCACTACTGCCACACAAAAGCCAAGGCCACAAAAGCGAAGTTTTAAAGGGAATTTTATTAAAGGGTGAAAAATTTTTGATGTCAATTTTTAGGGGCGCGTGAATTCCTTTATCGCAGTCTAATTTTTCTTGGACCTCGCCCGACGGAAATTAAAACGTTTGTGGCATGGGCACTTTGAAGCGCATATTTTCAATATGAAGATTTATTACTCTAATAAATATGTTCTTAAAAATGGCGTTAAAATGCAAAATTCTATTCATACATTCAACCCACGAGCCGCTGGGGGGCATAAAGCTGCCCCCCATAAAGTTGCCACCCCAAACGCGAAATATGAAGCAAATTTTCGAAGAATATCTTTGAAAAAAAAAACTATATAAATTATGTTATGGTTTTCAATGAGCAAAACTTCATTCCAGGATATGTTTTCAGTTAGGTAACGAGTGCTTAAACTGTGTTGTTGTCATTCGTATGGAACGGTTGCGTTTTAACGTGTTAAGAGGATATGCATTATACAAAGAGAGTAGAAGGGAATGGAAAAAGAAAAGCTTGCAGAAAAATAAGTGGAAATCCCATATCAGAAGCCAACGGAAGTCTAAGTGCTCTAATTGACCTTAGAGCTCCGGGATGAAAAAAAGATAAGATAATGAAATGATTCCTTATTTGGAGCCGGGCAGTCTATGCAAAAATGCCGTAAGCCCGATCCCTCCCGCAAGCGAGAGCCAAAGTTAATGGAGCTCCGGGATGGAGCTTTTGGAGCTTTTTGGAGCTTTTGTGACGGCTGTATTGTATATAACCGCCTAAATGAATGACGGAGTAATGAGGGCTCTGGGAAAACCATTATCTTTTAGACTGATGACTCGCACGAAACTGAATCTTGACGGTTACCGAAAGTGGTAAATGCCGCCGCAAACTGTAGAGATAAGCCGCTGTTCATAATGTCATTGATAACATGTGTACTGCGCATCACGGTTAGCATCTGCGACAGTATACGTACGTGGCTGAAAATGAATCGGGGAATGATGCAAGATTTACCTGACACACGCTATAGTTGTTTTGAACCATCACCTAAACGAAGAGGCACCCATACTAACGAAGACTTTTCCATCTCTTGGTATATTAGGCGTAGGCCAATATTCCAGTCAGCGGCACGAGGAGCCGGATGGAGAAAACATGGATGCACGCTTGGTAAGGATAGGATTGTATGAAGCCAATGGGCTACACCAATGGGCATCCATGCTCCGCGCTGCCCGCCCTTGACGCAATTGTCAATTGTTTTGGCTCCAATTGTGATAGCAAAATTTAAAGTACATCCCCTTCACAATCCCCAATCCCCTTCAATCCCCTTCATACGCATTGCTGCATTCACACTTGTCACTTCGCACACCGGCCTGCCTGCTACACAACTTAATATCTTACGCCACCTATGCATGAGCATTGTTACGAATGATTGTTTATTTGTTTATTTGTGATTATCACCAACGGAGACATTCTCCACTAAAAGGCAAAGTCAGGGAAATAAAATGCATCAACACACACAACGGTAAAAGGGAACCGCACAAGCCTGAACATTCATTCAGGCTTAAAACAAAAGCCAAATTTAAAAGTATAAATATGAGAATGAAGGTAGGAGTGAGAATGCGTGTTTAAGTAAATATGAAAGTAAAAATATGGAAAATTATGTATTTAAAAAACAACAATAAAAACCGCAAAACAAACACCAAATGGGCTGAACAGCGAGTGTAACATGAGCTATGAGATGACTATGTGGATAAAACATGATGGACCAAACGAGCCCTACAAACTCCAAAGCTGTCAGAGAAGATGTCTACGATTATTTTACATTAATGGTGATTATTTTTATTTATTTGACAAAAAGGAGTTCATGCGTTTTGGGATCCTGCAGAAATCTCCAGTTCCTGTCATGCTGACGCGTGCTCGTGGTACATTAAACAGTGTGAGGGTGCGGGTCGACTAGGGTGGCACATGTAGATGGAATGAGTCTAGTAAGACCTGCGCATCGATTTTTTCTCGCACAATGTTTCTAAGAAAAGTGTTTTCAGTACCTTTACGAACTGGGCTGTACTTCTCATACAAATAGAAGATAGTGGATAGTTAATAGCCGAAGAAAGTGGATAATAGCAACGCAAACGCAGACGCCAGAAAACGCAAAAAAAAACATAAAAAAACGCCCGCAACACACGCCCGAAACACCGCAACAGCAAATGTCATATAAAGAAACGCCAACCGCAAACAACGGCACCCGACGTTGATTATGCTTGTTAGTTATGTTATATTGGCCGTTTTCACGACGGAATAGCAGGCATCTATTTGATACCGGTTTGATCCTTTGGTTCCTCAGGAATTTTAGTAGTTCTTTTTAGTAGATTTCCCAGCTTTCGAATGAATGGTGCGTTAGTTTGCTATCTTTCTATTAAATATCACATCGGTTTACTTCATCTAAGGATTTATCACTAATATCAACATAAAGCGTAAGCACAATTAAAAAATTATGAATTATTAAATACTAGTACAATATGAATATGAAATGTAATTAATGAAATGTAATTAAAAATTTGCCATATTTTAATCACCATTAAAACATAACTGAATAGGTATAAAAGAGAACTCGATATATACTTTCATTGTTTTTAAGAATTCCGGAATTAGATACCCGAGGGAGCAAAGAGGGAGCAAGTTGCTACGCTGATTTGATACCTCATAGTCGAAAGGTGGGCTACTAGAACCGAAAATTATTGTTTGTAAATAAATAAGTAATTTGAGGGCATAGAATGCCCGGATTTAAACTTCTAAAATTATTTTGAACATAAGATATTTCAGTTTGAGGGATGTTAAGGCCTCAAAGAGTAGGTACTTTTCAGGTATCAAATAGGTTCCTCTGCGAAAGTTCCGTCGTGAAAACGGCTATTATGCTTGTATTTAGTGTTTGTATTTCTGAGTATATTTCCATCTTTTAGCAGTAGCTAAGTGGATGGCAATGTCCATACCACTGCTACTCCCAGGTTGCGGTACGTGGAACCAGATGGAGGGTAGGTTGTGCTGCCATGCCGCTGGCTGTTATCAATAAAAAATATGCATGCTATACCTGTAAAGGATTGACGAGGAGCTGCTTTTGATCGTGTCCGAAGTTGTCTTAGATCTGTTAGCATTACCTGCCCAATATATAAATTAACATGATTATAACCAGCGGCGTGACAGCACTTGCAATGCATCACAGTTGGACATTTTAAAGGAGACGTGATTTCTCGGAATTAGGAATTGCTTTTAGCGCGGGCTGGGCCGGTTGGAAGTGGCAAGGAAAAAAAAAGAGCTATCGAATGCGGTTTTCCGCGGAGCTGTAGCAAAATCAGTTCCGGAGCTATTAACTCCCACTTGTTGAAAATCGTCAAAAGAAGTTGAAATACGCTCATTGCTGGCCTCTGGAGAACTGACCTTTGATCTGACATAAATAATGATTTGGATGAAACAATTCAACTAAAGTACTAAGGCTGTTGATGCTCCTTCGAACGTTTCTTACCACCGAGTTGACTTAAACCAAGCAGCTTACGCAGGAAACGTGTTCGACGGCATTGTTCAGGCTCCCCTTCTCTGAGCAAGAGCACCGGCCCGGCGCGGGTTAAAAGTATGTTGCGTTTACAGTACTGTCGCCTATTGCTAATGCACATCCGCCTTTTAAGAATGTCCAGACGCTTTGCATCACTATTCCTACCGTAGCAACCCGCCCTAGCCCTTACTTTACAAGCAATATGAGAAGCAATGTTAAAATGACCAATTTTAGTCATTGAACAATGATATTACGTTATAAATAATATTCAGCAATGGCTTCCCAAGCCAAATTTAAAATTTTGGCAAATAGCCGGCGACAAGTTAAAGAGATTAAATAGTTAACATTTACTTCTTTGCGGAAATTAGCTGTGCAAAAAAAAAACCTTTAACATGCAACCGGCTATATTGCTTGGGCCTCCTGCAGGGCGGTCCGGTGGCCGGCTAACCACCAGACCTGACAAGTGGCTCGCAGCGGGACACGATTGACCCGGTGGCGGTCGCGTCATACTCGAGCTCCGCAACACCGGCATGCCCCGCCCAGGTACCAGTCTCGGAGTAGAAGGCATTCTAGTTGGGTGGGCGGAAGAGTACTGCACTCGGCAGTGTAGATCTCGACTGCACAGCAGTGAGATTTTCTCGTAGGTTGGCCTACCGAGAATTCCAGTGGAACCCATCAGGAAACTCTGGTACCCGCCCCATTCGACGCCACCGGGTAGAAAACCCTGAGAAGCGAAGGTCCTAGCTCGCGCACTCGCGGGGACATGGGGCCTCGCCAAAGGTGCACTACTGCAAGCCATACATGAAACTCGCAGGCCATGCCGGGCAAGCAATGGGAAATGGTATTACGTTCCTAAGCCCGTCACATGGTTAACGGCGGCCTTCAATGGGACAGCTTTAGTGACATGATATTTGAATAATCATTACAGGCCAACCGTTGTGCACCCGCCCTCAAAAGTTAAAACTACCTATGCGCAGCTTGCTTGGAAGTCTGTTTTGTAAATCAAACATTCCAGGCTCCATACGTATAAGGTAGCCTTAACTTTCACCTGCTGCACCATAAGGGCACTGCAGATGCCTTGGCAACTTTTACAGTGTGCCCAGGTTAGAGAGCCTTGTCCATCCTCCTACGCCGGTTGCCCACCGATGAGCATCAACATTGAAATGCTACTCGATGAATGAGCATCAACATTGAAATGCTACTCGATGCAGCGCCTCCTTTGTCGTCCACGGCCAGCAGAGGAAGAGGCCGGTCGCTTTGGCGGCCTGGTGGCAGCGGGGCGTCGCCGTCCACGCCGTGTGCTGTTCCGAAGAAGACAGCAATGCTGCAGGCTAGAAAGAAATATTGGTTCAGTCAGAATCAGGACCTCATCCGTGTCATACATGTTATGGATAACACGCTGCACGTCAGCCATTGAGACAGTCACACTGTTTTTGTGCAGCTCGTCACATACGACAGCTGCCACGTCCCGTGTGTGCAGCCGCCTCCAAGCCAAGTGAACAGCGTCCCCGATGACGTTATCGGCGCTGCTCCACTCGCCGTCGTCCTCGGTCGCCACAAAGTGACGCCATGTTTTGGCCGCATTGATTCTCATTTGACGCTCGAAAATCTCGGCTTCCAGCACGTCTGGATTCAGACGCTGAGCCTGAATTTCCTCGACGGATGGCCACTGGTCACTGGGAATGTGTAGGTGATGTGGGTGTCTGACACGAGACACCACCACCGTCCAGAAGCCGGGCGTCTCTACCCACGCTTTCACTTTGGCCACCACTCGATCCAGCGTGGCGCCCTGGCCCTTAAAGCCCGTGAAGGCGCTGCCGCCCTCCAGCGGTGGTCCAATGCGAAATTCCGTTCGACTCTCCTCCCCACCGGCTGCCGCCCGATTTTTCTTGCCTTTGTCACGGCCGCGCTTTACCATCCGTATTGGCACCAGGTCGTCGGCGTCCTCGATTCCTAGGATATTTGGACCGCCGTTGTCGCTATACGAAGGCACACGCACCACAATGAACTCGGGTAGATGAGGCGGGTGTTTCGGCGTGTGAAATACCAACTGGACGGTGGTAGACGCCGCGACCAGCTCGGCGAGACGATGCTCATCACCGTCGACGGTATGACCATTGACCTTTAAAATGACACTGCCCACGGGAACCTGATACATACGCTCACGGTCCGAGGCGGGCGTGTCGAGGGGAGTGGTCAGCGTGACGCCACTGGTCCGCACTCTTTCTCTGTATTCACATCTGGACAGTGTCACCTGCCAGTCATCCTCCAAATAGAGCGGTCCGACAAACTCAACGTGAGCGCCATTGAAGAGGCCGACACTGGGTGCCACGTTTTCCAACAGCATTAGCGGCAGACCGCTGCACGCAAAGAACACGGCCGGTGTGCTGCGAAACTCTCTGGGTGACACCTTTTGCAGTCGAGCTGCTTTTTTTGTCGGTAAATGCTGTGCGTTCACAGCCATCACCGGCGTGTCGCGCTCGTTAGCGAAGCGAACGAGCGCCCGGGCATTGTCGGACTCCACTGTAGCACGGTTCACGGCCAGCTCACTGAACCAGTGGTTACCGTGTAGTGTTACAGCGCCGGCCCAAAGCGGATCTGCAGCCATGTGCTCGGCGGTGGCCGTGTTGTCGCGAAGCCACTGTAGACTCGCATGTGTCGCCCTGCCGTAGCGGAACGATGGAATGATCACCTTTGTGAAATGGTCGGCTAGCTCGTCGTTCTCGACAGTGCGCCGCACTTCATTTAAGTAGACGGTCTCGTAATCGCCGTCCAGTGCTGCCGCGCGGAAACGAGCCACCGCACGGCGCTCATCGTCATTGAGTGTGTGAGGCTCCCGCGTAGCGGCGTGGCTCCACGCCGCGAAGCCGTCCACTGTCTCCAGCGCCGGCATACGAAACACCTCACGGAAGGCAAGCATGCCCAGCCGTGATGCCTCACAGCAGTCTTTGCCGTCGTCCATTCGCTGGCGGAGACTCCACACGGGACTGTCGCCGATCGGCAGTATCTGTGCCGGGTCACCGACAAGCACCACGCCGATATCGTCCAAATTGATGCCGGCCTCCTCGAGTCGCTTCACTACCCAGCGCATCATCCTGCGCTGGATCATTGAAAACTCGTCGAATATGAGGAGACCCAGCTCAGGACCGAGCCGTTCACACAGTGCAACAAACTGTCGGCTGTCAGCCGGCAACGGGTCGTCACCGACTTGACCAACACGAATGGCAAAGAGACGGTGGATGGTGGTCGCACCGTGTGCCATGTGGAACGATGCGCAGCCCGTCGGCGCCGACAGTTTGACTACGTCAGTCCAGTCTGCCTGGTCGGCGACCAGCAGCTCGCTCAACCCGTGCACCGTGGAGCGCAGCGTGGTCGACTTGCCAGCGCCAGGATCACCCAGCAGGAATGCACGTAGCGCCTTGGGCCGCTTGTCTCTAATGTCGGCCACCGTCGGCGCCACTGGCTCGGCAATGCGCGATGACATACTGCGGCGCCATTTAGCCACCGCCTGATCGTAGGCATCCCATTCACGACAGGAGCGGCGCCACTCGCGCTGTTCCTTCAGATAGCCTGTGACCAGGCGCGGCAGCACCAGCTGACGTCCACTCGGCGTCACCGGAGCGGAATGCGCAGCGTCTCCGGCGCTCAGACTGGCCAGTCGGGCATAGTTGCGACGCACATGTTCTGGATTGACTATGCGATCGCCGAGCCACTGCGCCTGGAAGTCGTAGCCGGCCGGGTTTGCGACGCTCGCCGCCGCTCTGTCAGCTCGCTGCACTGCGTCGTCAATGTCCTCTGCAGGACACGCCAGCATGGCGTCCAGAGCCGTCTGGTAGAATCGATCACGCACACGCTGAGCCATCAGCTCACGCTCTTCCTCTACCTCAGGCGGCTCGACAACATCAGCAGCATCGTCAGCGTTGTCGCCGTCGTCGTCATCGTCGCTGTCCGATTCGTCAGACACGTCCTCGCCTGTGGCTGCCGTCGCTCGGCGTTTGTGGTCTTCGTAATACCGAGTGACCCACACAGGCTTGTGTACGTCAGATGCCATCAGCTGCTCGTACATGGCTCTCCAGTGAGCGGCTATGGCGCAGTCAGTGAGACAATCTAGTGGCGGCATCAGCTCCTGCGATGCCAGGCACGGCTGACACCACAGCACGATGTCGCGAGCATACTTCCAGAAATTGACTCTGGCCGGATTTGCCTTTGATATGCCATGATGTGGTGCCAACATGACTGTTTTCAGCACACCACACCATGAAGACTGGCGACGACTTATCTGGAATACGCGCTGACCATCTATAGTTTTCTCAGTGCACGTGAACGTATCGAAAAACTCGTAGACTGACATTTTGCGCTGAATATCGGCCAGAGGAATATTGCCATGACGAATGTTGTCGCCCAGCCGCGCGTTGAAGCGCTCCACCGAGTCGGCATACACGTACACCGGATTGTCAGCGGCATTGGCCGGTTTCACCACGCGGCAGCCGCTCATACTGAACCTCTTAACGTCCAAATTCTTCTGCAGCAGCGGCAGCTGCCAGTTTTTGTGCACTGCCTGAAAGATGGACTGACACATGGATGCCGCCGCCTGGTTGTACATTTTCTGCACGACGCCGATATCCACGTTGTCGCTCGCCTCACGCCGTTCCATTGCCGACAACAGCATGTCGCCGGTGGTCCTGATCGGAGCCACCGGCTTCATGGCATACTTGAGCGCGTACTCGACGCTACCGTCGCCGCGGGACTGAGCGAGCAGCACGTTAAATGTGTATCCACCGCTGTCCGTGGGCGAGCTTTTCCATTCGACACGCGGCGTACGGGTGAGCCACGCGGGCACCACTGCCTTGTCGTCGACATTGTTGAGGACGTGCAGGATGGTGAACGGGTCATGACTACCTAGCCATTTGTCGTTTGAGGCCGTCTCGAACTGATATATGCGAGGATCGTGTGCATCTTTCACCACAGCCGGCTCGGTGCGGAGACGCCGTGGCATGCGTCTCTTGCACACAATAACCTCTTTTTTTACCTGCTTGGCACGTCCATCTGCCGAACGGGCCGCCTCGGTTGCCGCCTTGTCCACGACCTGTCGCCGCACGGCACACCCGTCCTTGGCAGATGGCGCGTCTCCGCGTCCGCTGTGGCCCGTGTGTCGCAGCGTGCCGTTGATGACGCGCACATAGAGCTCGTCAATAGCGGCAAAGTCGCCGGTTGACAGCGCGTCGTCCAGCTGGACGGCCATGCTAGCACGGCAAACGGTTGTTTTGCGATCGTAGGCAAAGTCAAAGGTGCGCTCGCCGTCTTTTGTGAGGCCGGCATTCCAGTTGGTGTAGCAGCGACCGATGTGCCTGACATACTCTTGTTGACAGTCACGCCAGGCAGCACTAACGCGCGTCTCAAGAGTGACGCGAGAATCATCGCTCTCCAAAGTGGGGTCTTCCACCCGCAAATCTCTTTCGATCTCTGCCACCTTGTGCTTCAGAGAGGTCTGAAGCTGGTGTAGGAATCGTGAGAACGATTCACTGATCACGTGACGGTGAATGTGTGGGTTAGCGTTAGCACCCCACTCAGAGCGCACCAGAAAGTATGTTGCAGAGTGTCGTGCCACAGATAGTGCCAAGGTGTCCAGCTCACCAATCAGCGCCGAAACCCACGCCACGATGCCTGGATGTCGTAGCGTGTTAGCTAGCCGTGCATGGAGATAGCGCTCGTCACTGAGCGCCTCATTCACGGCAGCGTTGTCACACAGCCGATGAATAGCCGGATGATGATTGTAGGGAACGGCTCGTGTCTGCCACAGGTAAACCTCCATGGGGATTGCATTAGACCGCCACGGCGGCGGGCTCTCAAGGTAGCGAGCGATGCCGATGGCGTCCTGCTTTTGCACTCGCCAGTAAGCGTCAGAATCCTCCAATTTTGAGCGTAGACAAAGCAGCGACTGAGCAAGCCTTTTGCACAGCGCCGGGTCGTTTTCCAGTTGCTCTTTGGTTGGCAACCCGTCCGGAAAATCGGTCATTCTGATAGCAACATTGGCCTCCTGGCCGGTCTTATCACGACTCAGCTGGTTGCTGACAACGAACTGAAAGTCAACGTTGCCTTCCGCCTCGGACTGACGCGACATCCAGTGAAGCCAGTTCTGTCGCCACGTGGTGACTGGCTGACGAATGCTGACCTTACGGTCCTGGTACGGATCGGCGTCACCCGAGCGGAACACCTCTGGGAAAGCCATCTGCATGTAGCCGGGTGTCGACTCGGGCAGCGGATTTTCCCGGTCGACTCCCGGCATCGGTATGTGAAGGAGCGCAGAACGCGCGATACCCTGCCGGCGAATGTCTTCGGGACGTTCATTCTGTGGCCCGCAGACGGCACCGGCAGAAATGCCGCCAGCGCGGACGCCCTCATCGTTGCCGAACTCGCGGCCAAGCATCTCCAGCTCTTCACAACAGCGTAACAGCACGCTACTCGGCTCGCCGGTCGAGTCAACATTGTCTCCGTCGACGGGGGCGGGCAGCAGCCAGCCGTTAGTGATGGCACAGTTGAGAACGTGACGCATGGTGACGTCGATTTCATCGGTGTCCGATTCGTCGTCGTCATCTGTGCGTCGCTCGTGCTGCTCTCCGTTGTGGCGGTCGACAGCCGCGTCGACAGCTTGACCCACCACAAAGTTCTCAATGACCTCCCATAAGTCATCCTGGCCAGCCTCTGTGGTGTCGGCACCCTCACCGCTGCGCGACAGCCGGAAGCTTTTCCACAGCTCGTCGGCCATGGTGAAGCCAGACTCTAGCCAATTGCAGAACTCGTTGAATCGCAACACCTTGTCTGCACGGGCGTGAATGTCGCTGGCCAGAACGACACGAAGACCGGCAGGCGTGCTCGGCCGGTCCGGCTCGGACAGCCGCCGCTGCAGCGCCGCGAGATTTTCGTTTGAAAACGGCATCCACTGTTCACCGACAAAGCGATAAAATGGACGCGTCTGGCGTGGGTTGTATTTGCACTCCATTGTGCGCTCCATAAAGTACTTGGCCCTCAGTATGGTCTGCATGTTTACCATGGCCTCGGCAGACGTGCCGTCTCGTCTGCTCTGCACCAGCACAACGAATGGCAGCCTTTCAAAATCATACCATGGTAAATTCCGCGCCCGGCAGGCATCCTTCAGCGGATAGGAAATGGTGCCGTGCTTGCAGAACGGAACCTGGTTGGCACGCAAACGCAGCACGCTGACAACCAGATGCACTGGCCGCAGCACCATTGTCTCAGCGGGTGTCCATGACTTAACAAACTGATGATACGCCTCGTCTGAGTATACATCAGTGGCTACCAGATTTTCTGCCGAGAACAGGCTGATGTCCGTCGGCTCTGGCTCGTCACTGTCGTCCTCTGGAGCACCGTTGTTTGCAGCCGATGTGCCGTCTGCGCTCAGCGCTGGCTGGGAGGCGACGGGCCGCTCGGCGCCGCCGACAAAGTCGCCGACGTCATTCGGATCGGGACGTAATTGATTTATGTCCGACACCAGCGGCCGAGGTACAATGTTGTTGTTGGCGTCAACCTCATATGCTGGCGAACATTCTGTACAAACGCCGGTTACGACCCGGTCAGTGAAAACTGTGCCGTTGGCACCCCTGAATTCGGGGTCTAGCGTCACCGTACAACGCCCGCCCGCACGCAGCAGCGACGAGCGCGATACGGCGCCAGAAACAACGCTGTCCGGCGGCAAATTAACCAAACGGCCATGCTCAGGCACCTGGATCTGATAGTCGGGATACGGCAATCCGGGCGTCTGCTGGTTGCACTTGACGCAACGCACACGGCGAAGCGAATTGTACAAGGCATGGATGTCACGTAGTACCTGTAAGTTGGAGAACTCAAGCTCGGCCGACGGATCTTCAGAATCGATGTCGAGCGGATTGTGCCACGCCTGGCAGCATTTTGCCTCGCGTGGACTGTCAACGGTGAAACGGCCGGCTGTGAACTGACTGCTGGAAATAGGACGGAAGCGTCTGCGCTTCGCCTGCGTGCCCAGTGTGACGACGCCACTGTGTGACGTTCGGGTCAGTACGGCACGACGACCAGTCCATTCAGCAGTTCTGTCATCACCACGGTAATGATAGCTAGCCAGAATCTCAGTCTCCTCTGTATGATCAGACGCGTCCAGCACACGTAATGAGCGAAGCTGCATTGCCGGTGGCGGTAACGCGTCTCCCGCCGTCCGAGCGCCCATGGCCACCCAGGTGGACGGCTTCTCTTCCGCCGTGCAGGTGACAAAGTCTGGAGGAGTGTCACACGTGATGCCGACCAGCCGGCCGCAAGCGAAACGAACTCTGTGCTGATCGCCGGCATAGGTGTAATGACCAAGCGGATACTTGGACGCAGCTCTAGCATCAAGAACGCGCAGCGTGCCGCACTCAGTGCATGATCGGAGGAAGAACGACGTGAGAGCACTGGTGTCATCGGCGGCAGGGGCTGCAGTGCGCTGAGGTGGCGCCTGCGCCACCGGCCTGCGTTTTTGCCGCCCACCAGACGTGGTGGAACGAGTGACAAACAGCACGTTGTATTGAACGCGAGTGGTGTTGCCGCGATCTTCGTGGCACTGTGGTCCGGCAAATGTTTCCAATAGATGGGTGTATTTGGCATGGTTTTGTCTCAGTTTATGATGAACATCTCGAAGCAGCAGCTCGAAATGCTCGTCCGGAAGTGTCACCGACCAGGGATCGGCCTGAAACTCGGCCCAGCGATCAGCGCCATGTCTGGATATGAAGATCTCACGGAGGGTGGAGGAACGGTAAAACTTATACCAGCCCTTACCGTAGTAGTGCAGCTGGAGGAGATTATGTCGGTCCTCCCAAGTCTGTGGACCCCGGTGAGGCTGCAGACCTTCCTCCTCCGCCCGACGTGGATGTGTGGAGTAGAAACGATCTACAAGGCGAAGCGTTTCGTGGAACAGGTCCTCGTCCTCTAGAGCGGCGGCCACTGTTTGACCAGACTTTTTTAACAAGTCCTTGAATCGGAGCCACGAGTAAGAGTTGTAACGGAATGGGCCGTTTCGTAACGTAGTACTAAAGCCACGCTGTCTTAGGTTGCTTAGGCTAATCTGACGTTTTTCCCCATGATCACCAATAAGGTACGTCACAGCGACTTTATTGCTGTCTCGGTATGGCCATGGACCGACCAGATTGGTGCCTGATGGTGAGCTGAGATCGGTCGATACACTGTTTATGACAACACTATGCGAAGACTTATCCACGAAGTCATCCAGCATGGCACGAGTCAGCGTGGAAACCCCGTCGATGTCTATGTCTGACTGAATGAAGCCAGCCAGAGATGGTATGAATCCTTGGATATTGCAGCCAGTTACATCAACAGCCGACGAAGACTGAAGCCCTGGTTCATTGCATGACGTTTCTACTGGTTCAATGAATAGTTGATCGGATTCCTTGCCAATTGTATCAATAGCCTGAGGCACAGTAGTGTCCGTGGTGGTATTCTTTCTCCGAAGTGGAATCACAGCCTTACGTTTCCTCGGGCGACCAATACGACGCTGAACGTTACGTTCCGCAGCATTAGACGCAGACTGTTCAGTCTTTGAAGAGCCAGCTTCAGGCGCTGCAGCCGACTGAACGAAGTTCTGGGGAGTTACTTCTTTGGTTTCTACTACATCAACTTCCATTGGGGCTGTACGTTTTGATGACGGTGGTGGTGGGCACCGTTTTTTGGGACGTCCAGCGCGTGCTTTTTTGGCAGTTGCGCTGACTGCGGTGTCACACTCCCTGCTGCAGTCTTTTGCTGTGTCGTCCTTTCCCCCGTAATCTGCGCCAAGTGTAGCAGCCGCAATGGTGTCAGAACCAGTCACTGGCACATCGGTGCCCTCACAAGTTTGCTGCGCTGCTGAGCCTGCATCTTCGACGTTGACGGAACGAATGAAGTGAGCTGATAAGACATGCTTGCGTTTCTTTGGACGTCCCCCAGCCGGTTTTGCCTTATTGCCAGTGACTGAAGAACTGGGGCACTTGAGGGCTGCCTCTGCTGCACAGTCTTTCTTACTTTCAGGCGTTGCCACGTCATGTGCATGTTGTTTCTGGCGACCACCACGTCCCTTTACAACAATCCAATCGCCATCATCATCGACTCCCTGCTCAACCGTGAACGATGAAGCCTTGACAGTTGATTGCTCCTGAGGCGTTTGTGGCACTGGAGATGGTGCGACCAGATGCAGGCTGTAATGCTGGTTCTGCCTCTCGTAGCATAGGTGGATAGCAGGGTGAGTTGGCACTCCATAATCAGCCACCAGACGACCGTTATCCCACACATAGATGTGACGGTCAAGAACACGTGCAGCTGTCACGATCTCTGGCTCACCACCCCACTCACCTCCCCTGCTCATGGAATCAATGTGGCCGTCCAGGTCAGGGAATACTGCCCTAAGAATGTCATCGGTCCGCTCCTCATCACATATTTTCTGCCGCAGGGCTACGTGGTTTAGCAAGGGGTCACCGACAGCATAAGCAAGCGCCCGAAACAAACAGTTTCCGTCGCCATGAATGCCAATGATGTTAGCATCATAGTCCACAAAACAGGGATCCTTCCTGTTGTTGAGGGGAGTGGCATCCCAGTCACGATAAAAAATCCTCCCAGATTTGGCCTCACGGGACATTCCCGTCATCACTTCGGCGAATGATGGCTTTACCCCCTCTGCTATTTTGGCGTAACTTGACCCTTTCATGATGAAAATATCCTATCCCTGGGAGGGCTCAATAGATGTAAGCAGATCGCAAAGTAGTTTATCTGCAAAAAGCGAACAAAGAAAAATCAATGAAAAGGACATAGCTATAAAGCATGTGAAATGCTTATTAAAGGGACTATCCCACCTTTAACATGGGGTGTGAGTTGAGATAGCCAAGTTTGCGGCGAGGTTCAGAAACCACTATCTATCTAGGTTGCAACCCCCGCGGCCTCTTGGTGTTGAAGAAATGCGTTCCCTTCATTTGAAAATGGGCCTTGTACAAGGCCCTATCTTCAACATGGAGCGACCGTTAGTGTGACGTCACCTCGTTTAGTCATTCTGATTTAAATGGGTTTGTTCGTTGAAAAATCGCTTAAAACTTGGTCCTAGTAGGTGGCAACCGCCTCTGACAGCTTCGTAACATGTTACGAAGGAACCAAAACTACTTCGTAAATGTTCATATGGTTGCTAAATTCGAATTCAGCTCCGAAAACTGGCCTGGAAACATGTAAAACTCGAAAAAGTGAACCGAGGTCATCAAAGGTCAATGACCTGACCTGACCTTCAGGTGACCTTGACACCCACCCTAATGCATGGGGGCAACATCATATCACATGTTTGAACGCTTGAAACCACGAAAAGACTGCAAACGCGCGGCTAATGCGAGCCGACACACGCCGAATCGCGATTCCAGCCAAACATGGTCTCGAAAAGTAGGTCACAGGTCAAAGGTCATTTGGGTCAGGGTCATGAAATTTTCAGGGTAGGTGTGAAATAGATGAACGCGAGGGTACTGAAAGTTTCGCCGCGATCGGCCGCTTTTTACGCGAGTTATTCGCGAAAAACCATGGGGGGGGGTCCGTTCGACCCCCCCCCCCCCCTATACGGGCGAGGGTTAAGAGGATCACGGCGGGCATGTGTACGATAAATGGATGAATCGTTAACCCTTTAAGATAAAGACGAAGAAGATATGGCCGGAAATTTACTAAATTTCATAAAGGCAAATCCTACTGCTAAAACCCGCGAGACCTGTACCTTGTTGATTCCATATGGCACATTAATCGCGAAATACCTATATGTTTTTCATGTTTGTGATGATTGATTCCAGGAAAACACTACAACCATACAGCGAACACGCAAGAAATAAACAATCTAAGCCCTAAAGAATCAGTGCGAATATGGCACAAAGATGTTATATCGGTATCGAATTTGTAACCGATACCAATCTTCATACTTAACTTTATACCTGGGTTTGGTGTTTATATATTGGTTTGTGAAAAGTTCGTGAGTAATGTTTAAGAACATTATCGGTCCTACCACCATTTCTGGCGAAGTTATTTATCAAAAACCAAACTCCTATTTTTAGGCACTTGACCTGACCTCAGGGGTCAACGATTAGCCGCCGCAGTCCAAGTTAATCAAATTGCATCATATCGCTTATCATTCTATTTGGCTGGCAACAAGGGACACAATGACACCATTATTGAAGTTCTAGCCTCATTCTGTGCAAAATTATTAGCAAAAACGTAGTTTGACCTCATTTGACCTCAGATAACCTGACCTATGGGTTAATCGATATGCGATGAAGCCTAGCCTCATTCTGTGCAAAATTATTAGCAAAAACGTAGTTTGACCTCATTTGACCTAAGATAACCTGACTTATGGGTTAATCGACATGCGATGAAGCCATTTAAGAGGATCACGGCGGGCATGTGTACGATAAATGGATGAATCGTTAACCCTTTAACCCTATTCCTGGCGGGGGGGGGGCCTCAGGAGCCCCCCTGAGGTTTTTTGGTTATATCTCCCAAACGCGTTGAGCTAGGAAGCTCAAATTTTCTGACTTTTCCTAAAAGGCTTCTACGCAACATGTCTGAAAATTTTGAGTTGATCTGACCTCAGGTCAGGTCACTAGAGGCGGTTTGGTGACGCTACCTCAGAAAAGTTTGCAATCACGCCAGAGCTAGAGTTTTTGACCGATCAATTTCTTCTCTTCAGGGTTTAGTTAGGGTACCAGTATGTGCAATTTATATATTTCGGAATTTTGATATCGGTGACCTAAGGTCAGGTCAATTTCGCGACCTCCCCATTATAAGTCAATGGGGGAAAAATTTTTACCACTAAAACGGGTCGGAATGGCCCCATATACCATACATGACTTCATATACGATCAACCTTCACTACGTTGAGGTCTGTTTTGCTGTTGGGCAGCTGTGAGGTCATGTGACGTCATCAAAGGTCACCAAAGGTTTTTGGCCAATAACTCCGTACAGGAACAAGATACAGACGCGTGGATGGTCTCATTGTGTTCAGCTCGTCAAGACGCATCGAATGATATACATGATGACCTCGAGGTCACGTGACCTGAGGTCAACCTTTGACCTTGACCTTTCGAGGTCAACATATATATCATTCGATGCGGATTGACGAGAGGATCACGATGATGCCCTTAGTTTGTTCCTATCTTGACTAATTCGAAAGTTATTCGAGAAAAACTCTCTCCATATCTAGTGCCGCCATTTTGACTTTTTCGACCCCTGTGACGTCATCTTTGACCTGACCTGAAAATGACCTTAGTAAAAATTGTAGATCTTGGCCGTGCGTATCCGATGCCGTTTACCGCTTGTCGCTATCTTGCTTCGTTCTCGAGATCTCAGGGGGGGGCCGAATCGGCCCCCCCCCCGCCAGTTTCTTGTCCCGGCGGAGCCCGCCAGGAATAGGGTTAAGATTAAGACGAAGAAGATATGGCCGGAAATTTACTAAATATGCGATGAAGCCATTTAAGAGGATCACGGCGGGCATGTGTACGATAAATGGATGAATCGTTAACCCTTTAAGATTAAGAAGAAGATATGGCCGGAACTTTACTAAATTTCATAGAGGCAAATCCTACTGCTAAAACCCGCGAGACCTGTACCTTGATGATTCCATATGGCACATTAATCGCGAAATACCTTTATGTTTTTCATGTTTGTGATGATTGATTCCAGGAAAAAACTACAACCATACAGCAATCACGCAAGAAATAAACAATCTAAGCCCTAAAGAATCAATGCGAATATGGCACAAAGATAAGAAAAGCCTGGTATCGAATTTGTAACCGTACCAATCTTATCAAAACTCGTTCTGTAACCGATACCAATCTTATCACAACTCATTCTTTTTCTTATTCTTATCGGCCCTCACTAGCAATGCGACATACACGCTGCATATCACCGTACGTAAATTCTGCAATGCTGCTTAGATTATGGTCTTTCTTGGCGTCTCTAACTCCCTGGCAACCACCTAGCAACATGAATCAAAGCTGTAAACAACCAACGTTTGTCTCAGATGCGCAGTTTTTTTAGAATACCGTAATCAGTTATCGTATCACCGTAAATTCTGCAATGCTGCTTAGATTATGGTCTTTCTTGGCGTCTCTAGCTCCCTGGCAACCACCTAGCAACATGAATCAAAGCTGTAAACAACCAACGTTTGTCTCAGATGCGCAGTTTTTTTAGAATACCGTAATCAGTTATCGTACTGAGATTTATAATCAATTGCGCAGACCAGAATGACTTAGACTTAAGAAGACTTTTAGTGAAACTAACATTGATTGCCTCCCTTTTTTCGGGAAAAAATATACGCTGAAAGAAACGGCCGCCTCGACAGCGATGGTACAGTGCGGCGGCATCTCACTCACCGTGTCTATCCTGGTTTCGTCCCAGTCTTCTAACAAACCAAGCACAAACAACAGTTCCGATGCAGTGATAGAACAATGATCAATGTAACGAACTGGATATATGTGTGTAAATACGTCAATCCGAGTAATGTATGCGCCTCTATTGAAATTGACAGCACAATTATAAACCGTAACCGTCAAATTCCTAATTCCTGAAGCAACGTAAGCAACTTCATCTGCATTTTCCATTCTTCAAACAGCGCGTGACCTTGTTCACCTGGTCAGTTTCTATTTTTGGGTTGCAGGCGCATCGCGATTCAGGTGCAGTGCTTGCAATAAGAATAATAATAATGCCGTTTATTTCACAGCAATCAGTAACGAGTGCGAAGCATGGGCTGAGCTCCCTATACAGTTTTGAATAAACTTAGCCATTTAGTTATTTTTGGTTTATTTTGCCATATTTCAAAACTGGTTTCAGAAGCAAATTGCTTGGATTGAAGACACTTGAAGTAAAACTGACGTGTTGGATGTTTTTATTTGCGAAATTGATTTTTACAATGTGTGTCAGCATCTTCATTTCCATTTTCCTGAAACTTTGATCGTCGCCGGCACTCAGCGCAATCGGCCCGGTAATTACCGAGTTATTGTAGTGTGGCGTCCGAAAAATGAGGGACCACCCTGGCAAGTACCAGCCGACCACTGCCCAAACTGGATTATGACCGTTTGTGTCAATATCAACCACCTTCTCGATATCAATTGCCGAACCACTTAAGCTTGTCATGCCGGTTACCGAGTGCGGTTAATGCGGCTGGCATCTCAGCTAAACATTCCTTTTTCCTCCCTAGATGGCAGAAGTGTCAGACGCCTGAATGCATGCTGTGCCGCATTGCCGCCTCTGACGTAAGTAGCCGCTTGAATGAATACTGTTCCGCAATACCACACACACCCAACGAAATTCCTCAGATGAAGATTGGCGTTCTTGTTTGAAAGTATTTTTGGCTAACGGTGGATGTGTCAAAAAACACACAAAGTAACTAGAATCATGTCATGCTACCTTTCTATTCTATGGTACTGGGCTACTGTTGAGCGCTATCGGCCCAGGTGGTGTCGCTGATTGTCCCAACGTTTGAGCTCAATCGGCCCAGCTAACTTCAAGATCGGGAAACGACCCCTACACGTGCGCACGTGCAGCTGCACTCCAACCACGGCACATGAAAAACATACTTACTGACTTGTGCACGGCACCCTACTAACCAGTCTCTAGTGGTATGCCAAATTTGAGCATAGTCGGTCCAGACGTTCTTGAGATATGGAAGCGTCAGCCTGCACGTGCGCACGTGCAAACTGGGTCCCATCTGACTTGTGCACGGCACCCTACTCGCCGAGCCCTAAGGGTGTACCAACTTTGATCACAATCGGCCCAGTCGTTCTCGAGATCTGGAAGCGTCACCCTGCCCGTGCGCACGTGCAGCGGCACCCCAACCGTGACACATGGAAATGCATTGCGCGGCAGGTGCCTACAACCATACCAAGTATCAGCGCAATCGGCAAACTAACTACAGAGTTATTAGACTTGTTACCGAACTGACACCTCTTCGTATTGCACGTGGCACGTGCATTAGGGGTCACCCATACGCATCGAGAGGAGCACACTACGTTTGGGAAAGGAAGAAACTATCCCACACAAAAGACCGCGAGTGAATCGGTCCAGTGGTTGCAGAGATATAAGGTTGCGCCCCCACGGTGGCCGACTGCTAATATTTAGCAATAATCAGTGTCGCATCCGCACACGGGAGGTATCCCCGTCACCTGTTCGTATAGTCTAATGTGGTTGGGTTCAAGTCACAGTCGAGCCCTGCTTTTTTACAGCTTTTCTTAAAAACGGCACATCGTGTAGTGACGTTCTATACATTGTTGCAAAGAGCATCGAAAGTTGTACATTTTATTAACTTTTCACTTTGATACATGTGCAACGTAAAAAGTTATTAAGCAAAAAAGACGCTCCCATTGACTTTCCATGTTAAAAAATTTAAATTTCAAATTAACTTTATAAGAAAAAATGAGTTCTGCCAGCTTAACGAAGCATAACGGCATGTACTATGCTCTTTCCTCTACAAGATATAAGAGTTTGGGCGAAATCTATCTCTAAAATTTTGTACAAAGATCGAATGAAAATGTCTCTGCAAAGTCTCGACATCGCCGTCCATTGACTTAACATGGGACACAGCAAAATTCCAACTTTGACCTCGTGCAAAGACACGTTCCGAGATTCTGAGGGGTATACAGCGCACACTGGCGTGTACCCAAACGTGTTTGCCATAAAATGCTGGGAAGAAAACCACCTCTTCCTTGGCTCGTTTTCCCGCCATTTGCGATCGCGCAAAAAGTGTCCAAAACCCCGTTGACTTAACATGGGGAAAATGGAATCGCACGTGCCACGCGCAAAAGACTTCTTAGCGAGTAGCGACCGGTGCCATCAGGTAGATCGCCTCCGGGAGCCCATACCCTGAACTTTTTACGGAAATTGAGCGATTCGTCTAGGCCCCCGTCAAGTTGTACTGATTCGCGGCCAGACTTGCAAAACATAGCCCGGACAACGACCGCTCCGGTTGTTTTTCAATAGAAAAACACAATTCTAACGAATAGTGTTTGTCTTTTCATCTTTTCAAACAACCTGCGGTTACCAGCATCTGCGATGCTGGGCTCCGCATCGCGGGACCGCAGGTTGTTTGAGCAAGCACCTCTGTAACGCCGCAAAAACGCCACCCGCCAAACGAGAGGATATGAGCCTTGCACGTGCAGACCGGAGTGGGTGTGCTAAAAACTGACGTGCACGGCACCCTATTCGCCCGTCTAGAGCGGTGTGAAAAATTTGGGTGCAATCGGCCCGGCCGTTTTCGAGATCTTGAAGCGGCACCCTGCACGTGCGCACGTGCAGGCTGGGTCCCAACTGACTTGTGCACGGCACTCTATTCGCCGGTCTCTAGCGGTGTACCAAATTTAATCGCATTCGGCCCAGCCGTTTCAAAGATCTGGAAACGACCCCTACACGTGCGCACGTGCAGTTGTACCCCAACCGTGGCACATGAAAATCCATACTTACTGACTTGTGCACGGCACCCTACTAACCAGTCTCTAGTGGTATGCCAAATTTGAGCACAGTCGGTCCAGCCGTTCTTGAGATATGGAAGCGTCAGCCTGCACGTGCGCACGTGCAAACTGGGTCCCATCTGACTTGTGCACGGCACCCTACTCGCCGATCCCTAACGGTGTGCCAAGTTTGATCACAATTGGCCCAGCCGTTCTCGAGATCTGGAAGCGTCACCCTGCCCGTGCGCACGTGCAGCGGCACCCCAACCGTGACACATGGAAATGCATTGCACGGCGGGTGCCTACATCCATGCCAAATATCAGTGCAATCGGCAAACTAACTACAGAGTTATTAGACTTGTTACCGAACTGACACCTCTTCGTTTTGCACGTGGCACGTGCATTAGGGGTCACCCATACGTATCGAGGGTAGCACACTACGTGTGAGAAAGGAAGAAGCTATCCCACACAAAAGACCGCAAGTGAATCGGTCAAGTGGTTGTGGAGATATAAGCTTTGCAAAGGCGCCCCCAGTGCGGCCGACTGCTAATAATTAGCAATATTCAGCGTCGCGTCCGCACATGGGAGGTGTCCCCTTCACCTGTTCGTATACTCTAATGTGGTTGGGTTCAAGTCACAGTCGAGCCCTGATTTTTTACAGCTTTTCTTAAAAACGGCACATCGTGCAGTGACGTTCTATGCACCAGTGGAAAGAGCATCAGAAGTTGTATATTATATTAACTTTTCACCTATATGTCTTACTAAAGATAAAAGTTATAGAGGAATAAAAACGCTCCCATTGACTTTCCATGTTAAAAATTTTCATTTTCCAACGAACTTTATTAGAAAAAAAAACGATTTCTGCCAGCTTAACGAAGCATACCAGCATGTACTACGCTCTTTCCTGTACAAGCTATAAGAGTTTGGGCAAATTCTATCTCTAAAATTTTGTACAATGAACGAATGAAAATGTTTCTGCAAAGTCTCGGCATCGCCGTCCATTGACTTAACATGGGACACAGCAAAATTCCAACTTTGACCTTGTGCATAGAGGTGTTGCGAGATTCTGGCGGGTATACGGCGCACACGGGCGTGTACCGGAACGTGTTTGCCATAAAATGCTGGGAAGAAACCCACCTCTTCCTTGGCTCGTTTTCCCGCCATTGGCGATCGCGCAAAAAGTGTCCAAAACCCCGTTGACTTAACATGGGGAAAAGAATTCGCACGTGCCACGTGCCACGAGATTCTGGCGGGTATACGGCGCACACGAGCGTGTACCTGAACGTGTTTGCCATAAAATGCTGGGAAGAAAACCACCTCCTTCTTGGCTCGTTTTCCCGCTATTAGCGATCGCGCAAAAAGTGTCCAAAACCCCATTGACTTAACATGGGCGAAAATGGAATCGCACGTGCCACGCGCAAAAGACTTCTTAGCGAGTAGCGACCGGTGCCATCAGGTAGATCGCCTACGGGAGCCCATACACTGAACTTTTTACGAAGATTGTACATTTCGTCTAGGCCCCGCTCAAGTTGCCCCAATTCGCGGCCAGACTTGCAAAACATAGCCCGGAGAACGACCGCTCCGGTTGTTTTTCAATAGACCAGCATCTGCGATGCTGGGCTCCGCATCGCGGGACCGCAGGTTGTTTGAGCAAGCACCTTTGTAAACGCAGCAAAAACGCCCGCCGCCAAACGAGAGGATGAGCCTTGCACGTGCAGACCGGAGTCGGTGTGCTACGGACTGACGTGCACGGCACCCTATTCGCCGGTCTATAGCGGTGTGCCAAATTTGCGTGCAATCGACCCGGCCGTTTTCGAGATCTGGAAGCGACACCCTGCACGTGCGCACGTGCAACCTGGGTCCCAATTGACTTGTGCACGGCACTCTATTCGCCGGTTTCTAGCGATGTACCAAATTTAATCTGAATCGGCCCAGCCGTTTCAAAGATCGGGAAACGACCCCTACCCGTGCGCACGTGCAGCTGCACCCCAACCGTGGCACATGAAAATACATACTAACTGACTTGTGCACGGCACACTACTAACCAGTCTCTAGCGGTATGCCAATTTTGAGTACAGTCGGCCCAGCCGTTCTTGAGATCTGGAAGCGTCAGCCTGCACGTGCGCACGTGCATAACGGGTCCCATCTGACTTGTGCACGGCACCCTACTAACCAGCCTCTAGCGGTGTGCCAATTTTGATCACAATCGGCCCAGCCGTTCTCGAGATCTGGAAGCGTCACCCTGCCCGTGTGCACGTGCAGCGGC
Source organism: Amphibalanus amphitrite (assembly GCF_019059575.1). NCBI lineage: Eukaryota > Metazoa > Arthropoda > Thecostraca > Balanomorpha > Balanidae > Amphibalanus > Amphibalanus amphitrite. The sequence goes on from NW_024881783.1 coordinate 577,305, forward strand.
ACCCCAACCGTGACACATGGAAATGCATTGCGCGGCAGGTGCCTACAACCATGCCAAGTATCAGCGCAATCGGCAAACTAACTACAGAGTTATTAGACTTGTTACCAAACTGACTTCTCTTCGTTTTGCACGTGGCACGTGCATTAGGGGTCACCCATACGCATCGAGAGTAGCACACTACGTTTGGGAAAGGAAGAAACTATCCCACACAAAAGACCGCGAGTGAATCGGTCCAGTGGTTGCAGAGATATAAGGTTTGTAAAGGCACCCCACAGGCGGCCTACTGCTAATATTTAGCAATAATCAGTGTCGCATCCGCACACGGGAGGTATCGCCGTCACCTGTTCGTATACTCTAATGTGGTTGGGTTCAAGTCACAGTCGAGCCCTGCTTTTTTACAGCTTTTCTTAAAAACGGCACATCGTGCAGTGACGTTCTATGCATCAGTGGAAAGAGCATCAAAAGTTGTATATTATATTAACTTTTCACCTATATATCTTACTAAAGATAAAAGTTATAGAGGAATAAAGACGCTCCCATTGACTTTCCATGTTAAAAATTTTAAATTTCAAATTAACTTTAAAAGAAAAAATGAGTTTTGCCACCTTAACGAAGCATACTAGCAAGTACTATGCTCTTTCCTCTACAAGATATAAGAGTTTGGGCGAAATCTATCTCTAAAATTTTGTACAAAGATCGAATGAAAATGTCTCTGCAAAGTCTCGACATCGCCGTCCATTGACTTAACATGGGACACAGCAAAATTCCAACTTTGACCTCGTGCAAAGACACGTTCCGAGATTCTGAGGGGTATACAGCGCACGCTAGCGTGTACCCAAACGTGTTTGCCATAAAATGCTGGGATGAAAACCACCCCTTTCTTGGCTCGTTTTTCCGCCATTCCCGATGGCGCAAAAAGTGTCCAAAACCCCGTTGACTTAACATGGGGAAAATGGAATCGCACGTGCCACGTGCCACGAGGTTTTAAGCGAGTAGCGACCGGTGCCATAAGGTAGATCGCCTCCGGGAGCCCATACACTGAACTTTTTACGAAGATTGTACATTTCGTCTAGGCTGCGACCAAGATGTCTCGATTCGCGGCCAGACTTGCAAAACATAGCCCGGAGAACGACCGCTCCGGTTGTTTTTCAATAGAAAAACACAATTCTAACGAATAGTGTTTGTCTTTTCAAACAACCTGCGGTTATCCGGGAGCCCATACACTGAACTTTTTACGAAGATTGTACATTTCGTCTAGGCTGCGACCAAGATGTCTCGATTCGCGGCCAGACTTGCAAAACATAGCCCGGAGAACGACCGCTCCGGTTGTTTTTCAATAGAAAAACACAATTCTAACGAATAGTGTTTGTCTTTTCAAACAACCTGCGGTTACCAGCATCTGCGATGCTGGGCTCCGCATCGCGGGACCGCAGGTTGTTTGAGCAAGCACCTCTGTAACGCCGCAAAAACGCCACCCGCCAAACGAGAGGATATGAGCCTTGCACGTGCAGACCGGAGTGGGTGTGCTAAAAACTGACGTGCACGGCACCCTATTCGCCCGTCTAGAGCGGTGTGAAAAATTTGGGTGCAATCGGCCCGGCCGTTTTCGAGATCTTGAAGCGGCACCCTGCACGTGCGCACGTGCAGGCTGGGTCCCAACTGACTTGTGCACGGCACTCTATTCGCCGGTCTCTAGCGGTGTACCAAATTTAATCGCATTCGGCCCAGCCGTTTCCAAGATCTGGAAACGACCCCTACACGTGCGCACGTGCAGTTGTACCCCAACCGTGGCACATGAAAATCCATACTTACTGACTTGTGCACGGCACCCTACTAACCAGTCTCTAGTGGTATGCCAAATTTGAGCACAGTCGGTCCAGCCGTTCTTGAGATATGGAAGCGTCAGCCTGCACGTGCGCACGTGCAAACTGGGTCCCATCTGACTTGTGCACGGCACCCTACTCGCCGATCCCTAACGGTGTGCCAAGTTTGATCACAATTGGCCCAGCCGTTCTCGAGATCTGGAAGCGTCACCCTGCCCGTGCGCACGTGCAGCGGCACCCCAACCGTGACACATGGAAATGCATTGCACGGCGGGTGCCTACATCCATGCCAAATATCAGTGCAATCGGCAAACTAACTACAGAGTTATTAGACTTGTTACCGAACTGACACCTCTTCGTTTTGCACGTGGCACGTGCATTAGGGGTCACCCATACGTATCGAGGGTAGCACACTACGTGTGAGAAAGGAAGAAGCTATCCCACACAAAAGACCGCAAGTGAATCGGTCAAGTGGTTGTGGAGATATAAGCTTTGCAAAGGCGCCCCCAGTGCGGCCGACTGCTAATAATTAGCAATATTCAGCGTCGCGTCCGCACATGGGAGGTGTCCCCTTCACCTGTTCGTATACTCTAATGTGGTTGGGTTCAAGTCACAGTCGAGCCCTGATTTTTTACAGCTTTTCTTAAAAACGGCACATCGTGCAGTGACGTTCTATGCACCAGTGGAAAGAGCATCAGAAGTTGTATATTATATTAACTTTTCACCTATATGTCTTACTAAAGATAAAAGTTATAGAGGAATAAAAACGCTCCCATTGACTTTCCATGTTAAAAATTTTCATTTTCCAACGAACTTTATTAGAAAAAAACGATTTCTGCCAGCTTAACGAAGCATACCAGCATGTACTACGCTCTTTCCTGTACAAGCTATAAGAGTTTGGGCAAATTCTATCTCTAAAATTTTGTACAATGAACGAATGAAAATGTTTCTGCAAAGTCTCGGCATCGCCGTCCATTGACTTAACATGGGACACAGCAAAATTCCAACTTTGACCTTGTGCATAGAGGTGTTGCGAGATTCTGGCGGGTATACGGCGCACACGGGCGTGTACCGGAACGTGTTTGCCATAAAATGCTGGGAAGAAACCCACCTCTTCCTTGGCTCGTTTTCCCGCCATTGGCGATCGCGCAAAAAGTGTCCAAAACCCCGTTGACTTAACATGGGGAAAAGAATTCGCACGTGCCACGTGCCACGAGATTCTGGCGGGTATACGGCGCACACGAGCGTGTACCTGAACGTGTTTGCCATAAAATGCTGGGAAGAAAACCACCTCCTTCTTGGCTCGTTTTCCCGCTATTAGCGATCGCGCAAAAAGTGTCCAAAACCCCATTGACTTAACATGGGCGAAAATGGAATCGCACGTGCCACGCGCAAAAGACTTCTTAGCGAGTAGCGACCGGTGCCATCAGGTAGATCGCCTACGGGAGCCCATACACTGAACTTTTTACGAAGATTGTACATTTCGTCTAGGCCCCGCTCAAGTTGCCCCAATTCGCGGCCAGACTTGCAAAACATAGCCCGGAGAACGACCGCTCCGGTTGTTTTTCAATAGAAAAACACAATTCTAACGAATAGTGTTTGTCTTTTCAAACAACCTGCGGTTACGGGAGCCCATACACTGAACTTTTTACGAAGATTGTACATTTCGTCTAGGCCCCGCTCAAGTTGCCCCAATTCGCGGCCAGACTTGCAAAACATAGCCCGGAGAACGACCGCTCCGGTTGTTTTTCAATAGAAAAACACAATTCTAACGAATAGTGTTTGTCTTTTCAAACAACCTGCGGTTACAATCATTCTGAGTTGGGTAACAACACTCTTCAGATACCTACCATCAACAACCTCACTATCTCCTATACCGGCATCTGCGATGCCGGGCTCCGCATCGCGGGACCGCAGGTTGTTTGAGCAAGCACCTTTGTAAACGCAGCAAAAACGCCCGCCACCAAACGAGAGAATGAGCCTTGCACGTGCAGACCGCAGTCGGTGTGCTACGAGCATTGCACATGCAGACCGGGGTGGGTGTGCTACAAACTGACGTGCACGGCACCCTATTCGCCGATCTATAGCGGTGTGCCAAATTTGAGTCAGGTCAAGTCAGGTCAACCGCTAGGGGTCGTGACGGGTATTCGTAATACGGCACCCTATTGGCCGGTCTCTAGAGGTGTACCAAATTTAAGCTCAATCGGCCCGGCCGTTCTCGAGATCTGAAAGTGTCACCCTGCACGTGCGCACGTGCAGCTACACCCCATCCGTGACACATGAAAATACATACTAACTGACATGCGCACGGCACCCTACTGATCGGTCTCTAAAGGTGTGCCAAATTTGAATGCAATCGGCCCGGCCGTTCCTGAGATCTGGAAGCGTCACCCTGCACGTGCGCACGTGCAACCTGGGACCCAACTGATCTGTGCAAGGCACCCTACTACGCAGTCTTTGGCGGTGTGCCAAATTTGAGTGCAATCGACCCGGCCGTTTACGAGATCTGGAAGCGACACCCTGCACGTGCGCACGTGCAGTCTGGGCCCCAATTGACTTTTGCACGGCACTCTATTCGCCGGTTTCTAGCGGTGTACCGAATTTAATCTGAATCGGCCCAGCCGTTTCCAAGATCTGGAAACGACCCCTACACGTGCGCACGTGCAGCTGCACCCCAACCTTGGCAAATGGAAATACACACTAACTGACTTGTGCACGGCACCCTACTAACCAGTCTCTAGTGGCATGCCAAATTTGAGCACAGTCGGCCCGGCCGTTCTCGAGATCTGGAAGCGTCGTCCTGCACGTGCGCACGTGCAAAATGAGTCCCATCTGATTTGTGCACGGCACCCTACTCGCCGATCCCTAACGGTGTGCCAACTTTGATCACAATCGGCCCAGCCGTTCTCGAGATCTGGAAGCGTCACCCTGCACGTGTGCACGTGCAGCGGCACCCCAACCGTGACACATGGAAATGCATTGCGCGTCGGGTGCCTACAACCATGCCAAGTATCAGCGCAATCGCCAAACTAACTACAGAGTTATTAGACTTGTTACCGAACTGACACCTCTTCGTTTTGCACGTGGCACGTGCATTAGGGGTCACCCATACGCATCGAGAACAGCACACTACGTGTAAGAAAGGAAGAAGCTATCCCACACAAAAGACCGCGAGTGAATCGGTCCAGTGGTTGCAGAGATATAAGGTTTGTAAAGGCACCCCACAGGCGGCCTACTGCTAATATTTAGCAATAATCAGTGTCACATCCGCACACGGGAGGTATCCCCGTCACCTGTTCGTATCCTCTAATGTGGTTGGGTTCAAGTCACAGTCGAGCCCTGATTTTTTACAGCTTTTCTTAAAAACGGCACATCGTGCAGTGACGTTCCATACATTGTTGGAAAGAGCATCGAAAGTTGTATATTTTATTAACTTTTCACTTTGGTATATCTGCAACGTAAAAAGTTATTAGGCAACAAAGACGCTCCCATTGACTTTCCATGTTAAAAATTTTAATTTTCAAATGAACTTTATAAGAAAAAATGAGTTCTCCCAGCTTAACGAAGCATAACGGCATGTACTATGGTCTTTCTTCTACAAGATGTATGAGTTTGGGCGAAATCTATCTCTAAAATTTTGTACAAAGATCGAATGAAAATGTCTCCGCAAAGTCTCGACATCGCCGTCCATTGACTTAACATGGGACACAGCAAAATTCCAAATTTGACCTCGTGCAAAGACACGTTCCGAGATTCTGAGGGGTATACAGCGCACACTGGCGTGTACCCAAACGTGTTTGCCATAAAATGCTGGGAAGAAAACCACCTCTTCCTTGGCTCGTTTTCCCGCCATTGGCGATCGCGCAAAAAGTGTCCAAAACCCCGTTCACTTAACATGGGGAAAATGGAATCGCACGTGCCACGCGCAAAAGACTTCTTAGCGAGTAGCGACCGGTGCCATCAGGTAGATCGCCTGCGGGAGCCCATACCCTGAACTTTTTACGAAGATTGTACATTTCGTCTAGGCCCCCGTCAAGTTGTACTGATTCGCGGCCAGACTTGCAAAACATACCCCGGACAACGACCGCTCCGGTTGTTTTTCAATAGAAAAACACAATTCTAACGAATAGTGTTTGTCTTTTCAAACAACCTGCGGTTAAAAACACAATTCTAACGAATAGTGTTTGTCTTTTCAAACAACCTGCGGTTATCAACAAATTTTCTTTAGGCCAAGCATGTTTCTGCTCTGCTTTTTATCCTCTCACTTGTTTTTTCGTTAGTTTTGTGCTGTTTTATGCTAATGAATTTACACTTACACAAGTTGGACGTTCAATTCACACATTGAAATGTTTTTCTTCTTGAATTATACTTCATTTTCCATTCTGTTTAAATGTCACCTGCTGTCTGTGTAGGATAGTTGCATTTTTCCATTTTCGCTGCGTTTCTGTCAGTGTTTGTGTTTTCAGTTTTGGTGGCAGTGATGGTCCAAAGGCTCGCTCAGAAATCGGCGTTAGACCTGTTGTGTGAGGTTGCGCTGGCGCCTGGAGACGCAATAGTCTCCGAACTTTTGGCCAATGACCTCAGGATTGAAAAGGAAAAGGTGAGTTGGTGCTGGTGCTGCAAGCACTGCCTGGCCCTGCTACAATCATAGCGGTGCTTATTGGGAGACATACTCAGCTCTTTGTTTTTTCCACAATTTTTTCAGGGGTGGGTCACCGATGACGTCACAGGTCAGGTCAAAGATAAAATATTTCACCGTTCACGGGGCTTCTAGGGAAAGCGCTATAACACCGAATAAAACGCATTTTGTCGAAAATCAGCGATAAGGCGTCAGTTGTCTAGTACATATGTTGCTATTAGAGGTCACTGGTCATACCAGGTCAGGTCACGGGTCAGGTCACCAAAGATCACCAAGGGTCACCGCATGAACCCAACTTTACTAAGGTTGTGCGATGCATGTTTTATATCCAGTTTTTCATTTCCAACTCAATGGTATTGGTTATAAGACCATCAGGTACGGTTTAGGTCACTTTCTGGTGGAGGTCAGGTCAAAAAAGGTCAAATTTCAAAGTTGATATTTTGCATAAAATGGGTATTGATTCGATGCAGCTCGTCACCGGGAGTCTAATGGTGGTCTTTAATTTTCGCTACGAGATCTAGAGTCGCTAAAAATTGAGTTTGAAAATTTGACGTCATCAATTTTGAACAGTTTTTTCGCTATAACTTGGCCAAAAAAGAGAAGGCGGTAGGGACTATCACATATATTCCGTTTTTTTTCGAAATTCAAAAAACTTTTTGGATTTTTCGGCTATTATTTTTCATTTTTTTTAATTTTGGGGGGTCAAAATAAAAAAAAATCGAAAAAACCGAAATAGCAGTTTTGTAGCCCTCTTGATTTCACACCTTTTATGTCAAGAACATTTTTCTGTATCTCTAAAGCTGTAGGCCTGACAGCTCTTCCCGCGAAACCTTTTTTTTTGTCGAAAATGGCAAAAATGACGTCACTCTGACGTCATTAGCGGCCAACCTATCATAGCCTTTGGAAAAAATTTTTGGTCACCATGTGCGCTAGCTACTCCCGGGAGGGTACTAAAGTTTGGTGACGATCGGCGCAGCGGTTCTCGAAATATATGGAAAAAAGTAAAGGGGGGGGGGGCAAAAAATGCCCCACCGCCTGGAAGGTTAAGGCGCGTGCTGCAGGTTTGAAGTCCGAATGTGCTTTTTTGCCTTTGATCGATACTTATTACGACCCTGGTAGTTTTAAACACTGATGGACATGATGCACTTCCTTGTCGGACTCGCAGGCGGCCAAGCGTTCCGGTAATGGCGTACTGGACCTGGACGAGATTCTCCAGCTCACGCCCAAACAGTTAGTGAAACACTTCACCCACTTTGAGTCCAACGAGCTGAAGCGGACGTTCAAGCACACGTGTCGTCTGGTGCCGTCCGAGTGCCAGTACGAGACCACCAGCTTCGGCAGCGAGGACAAGTCGCTGCGTGAGATCAAACGGCATCTGCAGGAGCACCTGGAACAACTCAAGACAGAGAGCAGTAAGTGCCCGCTAAATTTCGGCCTCCAGCATGTCAGCTGTCGTTATAGTCAATTTTGAATAGTTGCTTAGGTAAATGAATGAGTGTGTGGGTGCGAGTGTCCGGCCGTAGATCACTATGAACTTCTTGGGCTATAATTGTATTGTGCGCCTTATGAAAGCTTTTGGTAACCAGCTTCCTTTTGGCCTCGCCCACACTGACTTGATCAACGTTTTCCGATCCAGCCTCCTTCATCCATGGGCTGGATCCGCCTCCAGTTTGAGCCCTGAGGTCCGACCGGCGGCAAACCGGCCGATCCTGTCTTGAATATCGGACCAACTCCCATCGGATCACACTTTCCAAGTGATGAATATGTGCTGGGTTGAGTTTGGTTTTGTCACCATCTTCAGCTGTGAGTTTGAAATGGCATTAGGTAACCGAAAGTCCGAATAAAAAAGTCTGTTTTTAACATAATATTTTGTTTCAACAACTAACGCTGCTTTAATAATATGAAAAACAGTTTAACCCGCGCGGGGCTGGGGGGGGGGTAAATTTTACCCCCCCTCGCGAATTTTTGCGATATCTCAAAAACGGCGGCACGCAGCGCCGCCAAACTTTCAGTACCTTTTCTTACATCAATTTGACACCTTCCCTGAAAATTTGAGCGAAATCCGTCGGAAAATTTTTGAGAAATTGACGTTTTAGTGACGTCATGTTCGCCATTTTCGCCTCAAAAACGGCAAAAGTTCAAACGCCGCTAACATCTTCATTTTTAAAGGAATCAAGACGTAACAAAAAAGGTTATACGTAATTTTACTTTGTTTATCAAATAGCTATCTCGGTTTTTTGAAAATTTTGGATTTTGACCTAATTTTTTTCAAAAAACAGATTTTTTTGGGAAAATCATTATAAAATCCAAAATTTTGAGTCTATCGAAAAAACCGGAATATATGTCAGAGAAGTGGTCTATGTGCACCTACATACCAAATTTTAGAAGAATCGGTTCAAAAATGTGGGAGTTATTCAAAAATTTTTATGACGTCACGACACACAAAATTTTTGAAAAATGACTTTTTTGGAAGTTCTAGACCTCGTACGGAAACAAAAATAGCACCATTCGATTCGCCGTGAAAAACTGCATCAGATAGACACCTTTTTAGGCCTTAACAACCAACTTCAAAATTTGACCTCACTTGACCTGACCTTGACCTGACCTCGACCTGAAGTTCATCCAGAGGTGGTCCATATCACTTATTGAGTGTGCCTATTGAATTCTATGAGTAAAATGACCCATAAAACATGTGTCGCACATGCCCTTTTCTATATTTTGTTTTTTGGTGACCTGACCTGACCTGACCTTGACCTTGACCTCTGAATGATATTGTATGCAACTAATATTGTCTTGGTAGCCTAAGAACACGTTTTGGGCGATCAGTCTCAGTCCATGACTCCATTCTTCGGCAACTACGGTGCAAGGCCGATACTGTAGAAACTTGCAATTTGTACCCTTGACCTGACCTTGACCTTGACCTCAAACTTTAAATTAAGTACATGTTTTTAGTAGTTCGTGATGAGAGCTTTCGATTGGCGTTTGAATTTTCCAAATCGGACCATTAGTTCGGGAGATAACAGGGGGGGTAAAATTTACCCCCCCCCCCCAGCCCCGCGCGTTCGGCTGGAGACCCCAGCCCCGCGCGGGTTAATATATCCCTTGCGTAGCTCAGGTTGGGTGCTGACAGTATTTTGCTGGTTTTGCAGCGGGCCGTATAATATTCACGGCTGAAACTACTGTGCCTATACCACGGAGGGTTATCGAGTCGCGCCAAGGCAAAAAATCACCGGTCGAGGCCTCTCGTGAAAAGCGGTCTTACATTGCTCACGAGCTTGTTCCCCAAGCACCTGAAGCCCCCGACAATCATGCTGCTAGCCCAGAACGGGCATATGCTCAACGATCGTCGCCGTCGGAGAGGCCGTCGAAACGAACTCCGACAAGGCCCAAGAAGCGCCCGGTGGAGTCGCCGCCGCCGGCACTGGTCAGTCCTCCGGAGCGGTCCCAGTCCCGCCGGAGACGCACCATCGAACCGCCGCCGCCGCCGGCGGCGGTCCAGCCTCCGGCCGTGTCCCCGGCGCCTCCTCCTCCGGCGCCGCCGTCTCCGCCGCGAGAGCAGCTCCGCGAGCACGACTACGCGCGGGACTCCGCACTGGAGTCCTCCGCTGGCCCCTCGGCGGACTCTGCGCCGACACCGCCGGAGCCGTCCGTCAACCCAGCTGAGAGCGAGGCGCCCACGGGTGCTGGCACAGCCAGTCAGAATCACTCGGCGGTCCCGTTTGAGTCTGACCTAGCTCTGCTTGGTCTCATGGAGCGGGAAGTGATTGGACCGGGCTCCGACGACGGCCTCGGCGGCGGTGACAGTGCCGAGAGCAGCGACGGCGTGCCGCTGGTGGGCGCCGAACAGGTGATCCGCGGCGGCGTGATGCGCTCCGCGGACCTGCCGGTCATCATGGAGGGCGGCTCGGCGACCGTCAGCGGCCTGCGCCGCTACACCCGCGTGGTGGAGCGCGACGAGTATAAGCAGCACCGGAAGCCCAAGGGGCTGGCCAAGTTCATCAGCCAGTCGGAGGAGGACAAGGAGAAGGCGCGACAGGCGCTGATCGAGATGCGCCTCCGGCCCAGCATGTGCAACAACTACGTGAACTACGTGTGCCGCGTGTGCTTCCCGCCGCAGCGCTTCACGGCCCTGTCCTCGCTACAGTCGCACTACAAATGCCACCTAGGTACGTAATGCATTGGGTACCATAAGTTTCTACTTAATTCCTTTTTATGGGTTTTACAAACTAACTTTTTACAAACAAATTTTTTAAGTCAGCTCTACAAACTAACTTTTTATGGGCTAGTTTGCAAACTTAAGATTTGAGCATCTTTATCCTGATCATAGGTAACATGATATCTATTATATTCGAGTTATGGCTTTGTTTTTCGTCATGTCTGTGGTCGTTATCCGACTGCAGTTGCATTCCTAATTAATTAATAGTCATATGACCCTCGCATTTTTTTCAGGCATCAAGGACTTCTCCTGCAAGCTGTGCCACAAGTCTTTCACTCGAAAGACGTCGCTCGACTGCCACATGCTGATCCACGAGCACAAGACGCGGTTCCGCTGCAGCACTTGTGGCCACGAGTTCCGACAAAAGTCGCACTACACCGAGCACCTGCGTCGACACACCGGCGAGACGCCCTACATGTGCTCCGTCTGCGGCCGGGGGTGAGGAGACAGACGGCGCACACTGGTCGGAAACGCTCCAGCGAGAGGCCAGCGGCCTTTCCGCAAAAGTTTTTTGCTTGTTATTCCACAACTAGTGAAGCAAACTTCATAAAACTTTGCATACCTTCTCTGTCATATGTAAGCTATCATTGGATGTCAAGCACTAAATATATGACGTGAATCTGTTAAGTTATGACGTCATAATTGAGTATAATACAGGATCTAGCACCACTTTAAGTCAACAAGGGAAATTGGGAACTGCTATTCGGGCACCGGGAATGGTTTCATGCACTCCTTGCAAGGTCCAGTGCTTGACTTTAGCATTGTTGACTTTGCGTGACGTCATTTATGACGTCACTAAGGCCATGTAAGTTTTTCGTCAATAACTCCTGATCAGATGGAGCTAGATAATCGAGAAAGCCACCATTGGACTCAGGAAGACCTGCCGAATCGAATGATATGCAATATGACCTCCTTCACCCATTTTCGTGACCTGAGGGGCTCCGACCTGACCTTGACCCGAGGTTAACCCGCGCCCTGCTGGGGGGGGGTGTTTGAACACCCCCCTTGTGGTTTTTCGCGAATATCTCAAAAACGGCGGCGCGGAGCGCTGCCGTTTTTGGTACAGCTTATCATACATCAATTCTACACATGTTGTGAAAATTTCAGACCAAGGTCATTCAAGGTCAGGTCACCAGGTCACTTGAAGTGACCTCACCTTATAAAAAGTTTCAATGTCTGTCATAGCTACACCGAGTGACCGATCGCTTTGAAACTTTCAGCGATTGCTAAGAGCAATAGCATGTACAAAATGTATATCTCAGAACTTTGATATCGATGACCTAAGGTCAGGTCAATTTTGCGACATTATAAGTCAATGGGAGAAAATTGAAATGCGCCTCTTTTGGACGAAAGACATTATAAACACTCCCAAACACTGAATTACAAGTGGTTTAGACACACTGAACATGGAAATGGTGTCCGTGACCCCTGTTTATGCCCTGAGGTCATCTAAGGTCACGAATGGTATCTAACAGTTTTTCGCAAATAACTTTTGATAGAGGCATGCTAGAGCGATGAAAACGCCTTAGATGTGTTCAGCTCGACGATACGGATCGACTGATATGCAACATGACCCCTTCCGGTCAGGTCATGACCTTGACCTGAGGTCAAATTTTCAAGTTGACCTTTCAAGTTCAAGTTATAGTTCATTCGATGCATCTTGACGAGAGGAAAACGATGCCGGTAAAAGTAAGCTCGTACAAGGCTTGGGTCAAAAATTATTGCAGAAAAACTGTTTCCGAAAAAATCGGCTATTTTTGCAGTTTTTGCCCCCTGCAGGCAAAACCGTTGACGTTGGGTCAAATCTGAGAAAATTACTCAGAAAGGGCGTTAATAGGGCTATCGAATGCGCTTTTCCGCGGCGCTGTAGCTCTATTGGTTCCCGAGTTATGTGTTGGCTTCTTGGAAATTTTCGACATTCGACCTGGAAATCGGCGAAATTTTGCCTTCAATGACCTCTGGTGACCTGACCTTTGACCTGACCAAAAAATTGACCGAAGTGATTTCCTCATTATTTTTGACGCTCTTCCGAACGCCGCCTTCCGCGTATCGCTACGTGGCCCAGGAGCCGAGTTAGAAGGGGGGGGGGTGTTCAAACACCCCCCCCCCCAGCAGGGCGTGGAAATCCAGGACCCCCAGCCGGGCGTGGGTTAACACCTTAACCCTCGCCAGCACAGGGGGGGGGGGTTGATGCACCCCCTAAGGTTTTTCGCGAATAACTCGCGTAAAAAGCTGCCGATCGCGACGAAACTTTCAGTACCCTCGCATTGATCAATTTTACACCTACCCTGGAAATTTCATGACCCTGACCCCAATGACCTTTGACCTGTGACCTCTTTTCCGTGACCATGTTTGGCCGAAATCGCGATTCGGCGTATGTCGGCTCGCATTAGCCGAGCGTTTGCAAGCTTTTCGTGGTTTCAAACGTTCAAAATGTGATTGATGTTGCTCCCATTCATTAGGATGGGTGTCAAGGTCACCTGAATGTCAGGTCAGGTCATTGACCTTTGGTGACCTCGGGTGACCTCGGTTCACTTTTTCGAGTTTTACATGTTTCTAGGCTAGTTTTTGGAGCTGAATTCTAATTTAGCAACCATTTGAACAATTACGAAGTAGTTTTGACGCCTTCGTAACATGTTACGAAGCTGTCAGAGGCGGTTGACACGTATTACGAATGCCCGTCACAACCCCTACCGGTTGACCTGACCTGACCTGATCCGACCTGGTCTAAATGCTTAAAGACATCATCTCTGATCAAAGTTAATACGATATTCGTGATCAGCACCCCGGAAAACCACATAGCAGCCACAATTTACGACTTTCTAACAGGTCACGATTTTCCCGGTTTTCGGGTCATTGACCTGACCTGGAAGGTCACCCGATGACCTAGGACATTAAAATTCGGTATCATCGGCTTCCTCTCGTGACGGGCAACACGCTCGTTTTTTCCGCGAGGCTCTAGCTCGATCAGGGGCCAAACGCGAGGGGGGGTCGTACCACCTTCGTCGTGCCCCCTTGTGCCGTCGAAGTACGCAAAATGGCCTGTGCCGGCGAGGGTTAAGTTGACTTCACCCGAACACCAAGTATAGCATTCAACGCGCCTGAGCTAGAGAAACACGATTATGCCAAAATCGCGGCAGTGCGACCATTTTTGGCAAAGTAATTAACCTAAAACCGAGCCCGTGCCTTGTGGCACTTACCTGACCTAAGAGGTCACTGGCTGACCTAAGACCTTAAAATCGGGTAGTACCTAATTTTTGCGTCTTATAACGGCACACAAGTTTGTTTTTTTTCCCGCGAGGCTCTAGCTCAATTAGAGGCGAAACCGAAACGGCGAGGGAGTTGTACCAACCCTCCCCGGTCAATGTAGAAAACCAATCGGTCCGGCCAGGGTTAAATACCAGAATTGTGATCTAATGTAAAACGACGGCCCAAGGCAACCCGACGTCAGTGACAGGTGTCCTATATTTGCAGCGTCTTATATTCACGAAGGTTTCAATTTCCACTTTCTTCAGCCGAGTGATGGTTGTCAATAGCAAGGCTCTCTAAATGCAAGCCGTAATCGCCACGCAATATGTGGAAGGCTTTTGATGTCAATACATCCATAAATGCATACATAAAACGCGCTTTTCACAAAATTCATAAACTCAAGCGCATCTGTTTTTAGTGACCAGTCAACTACGCATGGATGCGTGCAGGCCACACAGGTCAGCGTAAGCCGGGCGCGGCGGCCGAGCCGAAACTGGGGCGGGGCGGGCGGTAGTTGGGTAGGAAGAGCGGCTCCTGCAAATTTTGCGCAAATATGCGCAGTTAGCTTTTATGTTGCCCTGGTGTAAATTTAAATCCTACTTCATCTCACAAAAAATGAGTGGAACTAGATGGGACTACCTGTTGTTTCCTTACCTAAACTTTGCAGTTATATTCCAGAATCACTGTAGGAGAGCCTTCATAAAAAAAGCTATAATACATCTTAGTTAGGGAAAAAGTATAACAAAAATTTTGCACTGACCAGTCGGCAACTTCATAACGAACATTTTGATGCATAATATGTGGGATTTCAATTTGGTGTCTATCAGCAATAACCTTCGCCCCAGTGGGGGGGGGGCATATGTTACCACCCTGTCGCGTTTTTTGCGTATAAATAAAAAACCGCGGCGCGTAGCGCCGCGCCGCTTGGCATAGCTTTTTGTGCATCAATTTTGGACAATGTGTGAAATTTTTGACCCCAGGTCATGTCAGGTCAGTTCACCAGGTCAAGTTAACTGACCAAGCCTAAAAAAAAGTTTGCAATCATGTCCAGCCTGCAGTGTTTGTCAAAAAGGTTTGAAACTTGGTGGATTGCATGCTGTTATAGGCGCCTACAATTTGTATATCTCGGATTTTTTATATCCGTGACCTAAGGTCAGGTCAGTGGCGTGACCTTTCCATTACAAGTCAATGGAGAAAAATGAAAATGCCTCTAGATCCGTGTGTACGCATCGGAACAGTCTAAATATTTCAGAATCACAATGATGTAGTCCACTCGTGATGACCAAGGTGTCATTTTTGCTGATAGCCTCTAGACAGGTCATCCGAGGTCACTTGAGGCTACAAACAGTTTTTTGCCAATAACTCGCGATTGGAAAGAGATAGAACGCTGGGGATGGTCTCATTGTGTTTGTCTTGTTGAGACGCATCGACTGATATGCAACATGACCTTTTCCGGTCAGGTCATGACCTTGACCTGAGGTCAAAGTTTCAAGTTGACCTTTCAATGTCAAATTATAGTTCATTCGACGCGTCTCGGCGAGGGGAACACGATTCTGGCAATAGAAATGTCGTGGCTTTTTGTAGTCGAAAGTTATTGTCGAAAAACACTTTTCGTAAAAACAGCTATTTTTGGAGTTTTTGCCCTCTGGAGGCTAAACTGTTGACCTGAGGTCAATATTGATAATGACCTTTTCAAAAGAAGAGTTCAAAAGCTATCGTTTGCTGTTTCATGCGTTTTTCTAGCTACCATAGTTCCTGAGAGAACGGCATGTTTTCTGAAAAATATAATGACAATTGGCAAATTTTGACCTTTGATGACCTCTGGTGACCCCAATATTGCTCTAAGGTGAAAAATGACCGAAATACTTTCAAACGTACGCATTGAGAGCTATTGACTGCTTTTTACCGCGTCTTTCTAGCCCTCTTAGTTTTTGAGTTAGAGGTGGGTGGTAACATATGCCCCCCTCACTAGGGCGAAGTTGGCTGAGACCGCCACTGGGGCGCGGGATAAGACTCTGAATATCCGGCTCAAGAAACCTCTTGCTCCGCGTCAGTTTCCGAGTTCTGGGATACCCCATCTTCGGGGACTGATTACAACTATTTTTGGTCACCTGGATTAGTTTTTTTGGCCTAAGTATAATAATTTGATCAATTTCAAATCGATCTATATAAAAAATAATCCGAAACTCCGGAATCGCCCGTGGCCTCTCGTGAGGGCGTTTCCGACCAGTGTGCGGCGGTGGGTAGGGGTGAGGAGACGGACAGACGAACGGTCACGGGCAGGGCTGGGTAGCCGACCCGACTTGTGTGGGTCACGGAGCCACACTATGATGATACGCCTATATCAGTTAATTTTGTCATTACATGAATTTTGCTTTGATTTGCGACGTTTCACCAGCTATCTACCCGAATGAACGAAGTTTTACCACAATATCAAGAACAATAACGGTGCGAGCTGACTCTCTTTTGTGTGACAGTTTCAAGGCGAAGAACTCGTACCGTCGCCACCTGGAGTCGAAGCACGGCCAGCGTCTGACCAACAGCGGCAACATCGTCATCCTGTCCGATGACGAGCACCGCCGGCTGCTGGAGCGCTCCCACCAGGAGAACCGATCCAGGAGGCCGAGGTAGGTCCGGCAGACCGGCCCATAGAAAGAGGCTGTGCTCGGAAGAAGACGGTGTGGTTGAAAGTGGTGGCCTTTAAGTGAACATGCCCGATGCCGATATCCAAAAGTTTTTTTTTTGCACTTTTCCTATATCAACGTAGCATAAAATGATGAGTTAACAATCGCATTTTGCTGATGTGTTTGCCGCACATTGCCACATGCCTTCGATTTTCGTTGCGTTTAGTCTTAGCGAATCACCATCATCCTTGTTTTTTTTTTGTCGTTTACCACATTGAGCTCGTGTTCGCCGCCGCCTTGCCTTATGCCAGTTCTGACTCAGCATTTCTGTTTGTGCCTGTACCGGTGACCTGACGCCGCGCTGTCCGTCCGCCTGCAGGGCCCGGCCTCGTTCGGACGACTCTCAAGCGCCGCCCAGTCCGAGCAAGATGGGCTTCTCGTACGTGGACGTCGTGGTGCGTCAGTCGACGGGCCGTGTGGAGTACATGTCTAACGTGGAGAGCATCGTGCCGCCGCCGGGCCGTGACGTGCTGGAGCAGGTGGTGGACGCCACGGTGGCTGACGGACCGGGGGAGAAGCCGACGCTGGCAGAGCAGCTTCTGGACCCGCTGCCGCCGCTGGAGATCCTGCCGCCGCTGCAGGACTGGGAGAGAGAGCTCACCCCCCTGGATAAGTTCACCCCTGGCGCACCCTCGGTCGCCAATGATCGGGTGCAAAGGCCGCGAATCAATCTGACCAGCTCTCTTGGCAAGTACAACGTGTTCTACTCGTCGGGCAATGTGTCCAACAATGTGCGTGTCGTCCAAAAGTGAGTGGGCGACAGCGCCGTGCGGGGTGGGAGGCACCCCCACCTAGGAAGCGTCCATGTCTGATAGACTACATCAGCTGCGCGTGGTACTGTCGGGGGCAAAGACAATCCCCGTCGAGAAAGCTGAGTTGAAGTTGGAGACGAAACGGGAAACGTGTACATTTTGAGGGTCGTAGAGCTTGATGGAGAGATTAGACGAGTATCAAATCATGTAGCCAGTATGCGGTGATTTCGCGTAGCCATTGTGTGTGAGAGTATCGTGTTCTTCATGAAGAGTCTTGCAGTTCTCTTTTGATAATCATTCGTTTTAGGCGTTCTGGCTCGCCTGCGTCGACCACAAAGCCACCCTTCAGACCCCTCGAATCGACGCGCTGGTTGATGCTTCATAGGCCACTGAATTTTTGGCCAAGATGCGTTATATCGCAATGTGTGCCAAATTACTGGAGTGTTGGGCCGGTGGCGCTTTTCAGGCTGGCTGGCCATATGATGCACATGGGCATGATGCAGACTCCATCTGCCATTGTTAGGTGTGTTGCCGATTCATTCACTGATTCGTTCATCAATTCATTCATTCACTTATTTATGCTCACCTTCATTCATTCATTCGCTTCAATTCGCTCTATATTATTTCTGCAGATGTCATCGTCTTATTTTATGCAAAGAGCAATGGAGGTCTTATTAGTTTTTCTCCGTCCTAGGAGACCTTTTAATTTTCAAATGTCTGACAATGAACGTTCAACATTTCAAATGTCTCTATAATTGTCTCGCGACCTTAATTTTTTGGCTAATGACCTTTGCCGTCGATTGTAGGTCAGACGTCAAAAATATTTTCATTGCACAAGCATGAATGCTCGTTTTTATTTCAATATATTGTGAAAATGAAGAAGGCGTCTCATGTTGCAGTTCGCAACATTTCATGAAAATATTTTTATGTCGTTACGGTTACGTAAATGTAGATTTACACTTCGAATCGTTACAATTCCTATTATTCTGAGTAACGTAACATCGACTTATCGTTCCTCACGTCACGTTGTAATCGCAGCATAGCATTAATTAAAGTAAACGATGACTTTAAATATTGCTTAAACTTGTTGCTGAACAACCATGAGTCGTACACCGGTTCCCACTCCGAGAAGAGGAGACAGAGTGAGACGCGCTCCAGTTCGTTATGGTTTCGAAGACGACGAACGGGAGAGCATCAATGAAGCCGGGGCCATGAGTGTTTGCTCATCAGTCTCGATGTCGTCGAAAGCTTCATCACGCAAGCCACGCACTGTCTTGTGACGCTCGGTCCGTGAACACGTACCACCACCGTCTTCATCAGCATAACTTTACGATCGGCGTTCACCGTGCCCACTACCGCTGTCGTCTGCGGCTTGGTGTGTAGCAGAGCGTGATGTTTTTCTTTGCAGCCGTCGACGCCACATGGCAGTTGTCTATGACACTGCTGCGTGCGATGTGACGTACTCAAACACCGCACACAGACGCTGTTTGACTCGGTCCACTTCCATCTCCGGTCACCGGTCAGCTCTTGGAAAGCTTTGCAGCGCGAAATCCAATGGGGCTGCTTACAAAAGTAGCACGAGACCTGCACTCGACTCCGTGTTCCTTGCCCACTGGGACTGGTTGCGTCTGTCGCGGCCACACGACCCACTTCAGCAGCGCTGTCCATCGCGTAACTCTGCCTTACTTTTCTGGGTAGTGGGCGTGGCTTTGCCGAGCTCAGCGCGAACGGCGCTGAATTGCCGGTCTTGAGCGTGCTCCTCCAGAAAGTCACAGAAGGTGCGGCAGGTGACGTCACCGTGTTCGTCCGCATGCTGTCTTCCGTATGAGCCCCATGCATGCTGACTGTCCAGAGGCAGCTTCTCTACGAGCAGGCTGATCGTTCGAAAGTTGTTCATTTCGTTTTCGCTTCCCATCGATTCGAGGACTGCTATCGCGTTGTATACCTCTGTGCTGAAGCGAGCGAGTTCTTCGACATCCATGACACTCATTTTTGATCGTTCTAGGAGTTTTCTCGTTACAGCTTGAGTTACGCGCAGTTTGTTTCCGAATCTGGAATCTAAGACGTGTAGAATGCGCGTCAGAGAGACTCCAGCCAGGAGGGCACCGTGCACGGCATTAAATGCCTCCCCTTTCAGCCTCTCTTTGAGGTGAGACACGATCTTGGCTTCGGAAAAT
Organism: Amphibalanus amphitrite; assembly: GCF_019059575.1. Lineage (NCBI taxonomy): Eukaryota > Metazoa > Arthropoda > Thecostraca > Balanomorpha > Balanidae > Amphibalanus > Amphibalanus amphitrite. Next base: position 596,845 of record NW_024881783.1, read on the forward strand.
AGGCCGCTTTCCAGTGCCTCGTTGACTTGCCGTTTGAACAGTGGGTAGTGTGCCACATCACCGTCAAAACACAGTACATCTAACTTAGGAGCCTCAGTAATCGTGATATTCACAGGCTTGTTGGCTTGTTGGCTCTGACACTAATCGAGAGTGATTTGGCAGAAGAACTGGGACTTGACACGAAGCCGGACAAGATGAGAATTAGGACGATGACCGGCGTCACAGAGCACGAAGTTGGAAAACTCGACCTTCTCGTCAGCAGCGTCGAAACAGGAAACGAGTTTGAGCTGAAGGATGCCGTAGCCATCAACAAGCTGGAACTGAGCAGAAGCCCAGTGACTATGACGGAACATCAAGGAATCAAGACGCACACGTAAGGATCATGGCTCGGACTGTAATGCCGGGCGTGTACAAAACGTCTGTAATATGATACAATATAATATGATTTGCGGCCATCAAAAATCATCATTCATCAAAATTCATCAGATCAGATCAGAATAGTTGAGGCTCATGTAGGATGCATTTCAGACTGATAAAAGTTTATTTTGCTGAGATGTTTGATTTGAAGAGACGTTCCAATACTGTTACAAGACGCATAGGCAATCATGGTGTGTCAAAAGTGGAAATAGCCGGTGCGCCGTCTGGTAACCCGGCAGCCCGCCGCCATAGGGAAATTCATGTTTTTTTTCGCTTTTTCGCTCCTTATGAGTCACTTGATCTAATTAGAGCTTAACTAGGAACGAGGCGGGTCACTTGGACGTATTCGGGAGCCGAATACGGTGTTTTGGAGCCAATACCTGGGAAACCCTACCCGCCCAATGCGAGTTTTTAAGAGTCTGCATGCCCAAATTAACATTGAGCGCGGCCGTTTTCGGTCGGTTTTCCGCGACCTTGTGGCGAAATCGCCTTATTTATTCAACCAGGGTGGGCTAATTCGCTTAACTAGGAATAAGGCGTTGAAGAGAATTATTCAAGGAATAGAGCTGTGCAAAAATATTTTTTGTATTGTTAAAACTGTATCCGCCCTCGAACGATAAATATTGTTGACCCATCAGAAACACAGCCCCTGGAATGCGTTTGGACTTGGCTGGATCTAATATTAGCGAGTATCTGCAAATGCAGTTTCTTGGCTTACACAGTACGCACACAAGCATACATACTTCCTGCCCTTGGTTATTCCTCACTTGAATGAAAATTTTGCTATAATAACTATTCCAAGCAGTTAACAGGTTTTAGTGCAGTGCCAAGTCGGAACCGTTCAGCGCCGCCGGCCGCCACGCCGCCGCTCTGGCAGGGCGTTTGACTTCATATCTCTGTTGCTAGAAAAGTTGTGGACCAATTTACTTGATTCTTGCATGAAAAGATCTGCCATTCAATCCTTAGCAGATAACGAAAATTTGACGTCAATTGCACGGTCCGCTGCCCATATTGTGATACTGCCATCTATTGACAAGGCTGGCGAACTAAAGCCGGGCGGCTATTTCCACTTTTGACACACCGTGTTTTGGAATTGCTCGAAATTTGGTAGGTAACAACTGGGACTGATTTGTGAAATGATTGTGGCGGGTCGTGCAAAGCAGTAAAGTAGTGCTCAATAATCTTGCAGCGCTTTAAGCTTCATTTTGAATCACATGCGCCACAAATTTAGAGATGAAGAAATTGTGGCAGGCATCATCGGTAAGAAATTATCGGTGTTAAATCTTTTCAATACAAACAGAATTTTTTAGCATATAGACTATTTTCGATGGTCAAAACTTAAAAATTAAATAATTTCACACATTTGTTCCATTTTACTTAGCTTTGTAGCTTTCTTTTGATAAGATACATTCTCTATCTTCCCCTCCCTTCTGCTAGTTTCCTGTCAACAACCGAAACAGCAGAAAAAACGGCGGGGTTCATTGGCGCTATTTTCTACAATTTTTCCTATTTTATGCTTAATTTCCTTTGATATTTTTGGCTCAATTATTTTCAGGTAAGTACAATTGGCCGAATTAATGACCTGATATTGTGAAATGAATTTGTATCATGTGCTTTGTGACATTCAATAGGTGGATGAAAGCATGGTGCCATATCACGCCGGATTTGGTTGTAAGAAAATGATGCATCAGTATGGGCGAGAAGTTCGAATTAAGCTCAGTCAGGTATTTTTTTTATTGTGTTACTGTTTAATTTTATTGTTAGGTTCCTAGGTAAATTTTCATTCAACCTAGGAAGTGGCTGCTTGTTACATATTGCTGACTGCCTTTGTCACGTGTTGTGTTTTGTGTTGTTCCTGATATGCAAATAAATGTGTAATATAATTAGCTTAAGTGTTATTGAATTATTAGCATTTAACAGTTAAAAGCTTAACTACCAGCTTTTTCTTATTGCATGCAAAGCTTGGTCTTTCTGCATACTGCACATGAGGGGTATGGGAACTTCGAGGTCATTACCACCTGCGTTTGATTAAGTTGTTAATGATTGTTAATGATCAAGTTGATAATGATTAAGGATTTTTTTTGGATTAGTGAAAAGGAGAACAGCAGGATTACCTGGACAGCACTATGCAAAATGCATTCAACAACTTGACATTGTTAATTAAACACAAACACATCTTTGTGCTCTTTGGTAATTTTTAGCAGCATACTGGTGTTTCCAGACTTCTCATTGGTGCAATGCATGTGCGAGTGTTTCAGCAACAAGAGGCTGCAGCAATCAGTACTGGCAATTCCCATGTATTAGGAAACCAGCAGCATGCTGTTAACCCGCGCACCGACGGGGGTCTGCGCCACCTTCGCACCGACGGGGGGGGGGCGGATGACCGCCCCCCCCCCCCCCCGAGATCTCAAGAACGAAGCAAGATAGCGACAAGCGGTAAATGGCATTGGTTACGCACGGTCAAGATTTACAATTTTTACTAAGGTCATTTTCAGGTCAGGTCAAAGATGACGTCACAGGGGTCGAAAAAGTCAAAATGGCGGCGCTGGATATGGAGAGTTTTTCTCAAATAACTTTCGAATTAGTCAAGATAGGAACAAACTAAGGGCAGCATCGTCATCCTCTCGTCAATCCGCATCAAATGATATATATGTTGACCTCAAAAGGTCAAGGTCAAAGGTTGACCTCAGGTCACGTGACCTCGAGGTCATCATGTATATCATTCGATGCGTCTTGACGAGCTGAACACAATGAGACCATCCACGCGTCTGTATCTTGTTCCTGTACGGAGTTATTGGCCAAAAACCTTTGGTGACCTTTGATGACGTCACATGACCTCACAGCTGCCCAACAGCAAAACAGACCTCAAGGTAGTGAAGGTTGATCGTATATGAAGTCATGTATGGTATATGGGGCCATTCCGACCCGTTTTAGTGGTAAAAACAGGGAGTTGATTTTTCCCCCATTGACTTATAATGGGGAGGTCGCGAAATTGACCTGACCTTAGGTCGCCGATATCAAAATTCCGAGATATACAAATTGTAGCTACTAATGACCTAATAACATCCTGCGACTTTCAAAGGCCTCCGACATCTACTGTAGCTCTGGCACGGTGACAAAGTTGCAAAAAAGTGACTTGAGGCTGGGTCATTCAAAGTGACCTGGTGACCTGACCTTGAAAGGTAGGAGGTTCAAACTTGCACACCATGTGTAAAATTGATGAGGGAATAGTCATACCAAATTTCGCGGCGCTACGCGCCGCGGTTTTCCCGCTATTCGCGAAAAACCTCAGGGGGGGGGGGGGCGGATATCCGCCCCCCCCCGTCGGTGCGCGGGTTAAAGAACTGACTAATGGAACTCATTTCAACCCCCTGTCAGCTTTCAACATCCAATGACAATATCCAAATGTTGTTTTGTTAGGGGTAGGTACTGCTTTCATGGATTCTGAACATTATCCATATTTTTTCAGGAATAAGTGGAATTAGGACTTGTTGCTGCCATTTTAAGGAATTCTTTTAGTGATCAGGTGAGTACTTTTATGCACACAGCCTGCAACATCTGATAAGGGCAATATATCTTTCTCAATTTTATAGAGCCAGGGCCCAGGTGAGCTCTCTGTATCTCCTTTCCAGCCCTCCAGGCTCCATTTCATCTGAATTCAGATAGGTATGAATAGCCAGATATGTTTGGAAGTGGTTTTCATTAATTCATTATAAGCTAAAAGTCAAAGGCCTAAATTATTTACCCTGGCTATCTTATCTGACAATTTTCATAAATATGTAGTTGTCTCTGCCTTGGTTTAATTGAAATAACCTTACCTGCCTAAGGTTGATTTGTTGAAGACATCATATCATTGTCCATGTGCTCTTTATTCATATATGATAAAACATGTTTTTTTAGAAAGTTATATGTTATCTTATCACTTATGTGCTCCCTTTGGAATGTGTGTACTCCTTTTACCAAAATTACAAGCTGGGGCAGATATTTTACCATGTTCCTTGTCCCTAGTGAGTAACTTGGACCTAGATATTCATGTAATTTTTCTATGTATAAGGTGCATTGGTTCCATCTACCAAGAAGGAATATCACAGGTTCATTATGCATCATGTGTACCTATTATCCCATTTATAATGTCTGTGGTAAACTTCAAAATATATAGTGAATTTATAGGAAATTTATAGTGAATTGCTTTGACATAATTCTTTATCTTAGCAAACCAGGAAAACCAAAGACATGTATGGACAGTTGGAGGCCAATTTCATTACTAAACATGTCTCAGAAGATATTGTCGACAGTTATTGCTGGCAGGTTAAAAAAGTCATGGGAAGATTAATTAACATGGCTCAGAAGGATTTCATGAAAAATAGATATATTGGATATTGTATCAGATCTGTATATGATATTCTGTGGGAAAGAAAGAGAAAGGAAAAAAACAAAAACGTTCTCTTTTTATTTGCTGATTATCGAAAGGCTTTTGATTCCCTGAGCCACGAATTTATCATGGAGACTTTGCAGTTCTTTAACTTTGGGGCGGATATGCAGCGGTGGATTGCCACAATGCTCCGGGATGCTTCATCGTGCATATCACAGAATCAGATATCTACCGGCTTCTTTGAAATTGAGAGGGGCTGCAGACAAGGGGACTGCTGCTCGCCCTTGTTATTCATTCTCTGTGCAGAGATTTTGGGTATATTGGTGCGAAATAATCGTCTCATAAAAGGATATATCTTTAATCATCAAGAGATTAAACTGGAACAGTATGCTGATGACAGCACATTCATGCTTGATGGGAGCCAGAGTAGTTTCAGGGCTTGCTTGAAAACAATTGCTGAATTTGGAGCGGCTTCAGGGCTGTCCCTAAATCCACAGAAGTCGGAGCTTTTATATTCAGGTCCGGGTGAGCCGCCATCCTTTATCACACAGTCAGAGTTCTCGTGTGTGCAGGACAGTTTTCGTTACTTGGGAATCATTTTCACCAAGGACATGCATGAAATGGTAGCAGTCAACTGTAAAAGAAAAGTCGAGTCAATAACAAACATGCTCAAGGGCTGGCTCCGACGGCGATTATTTTTATACGGGAAGCGGACGGTTTTAAAGTCACTTGCTTTGTCCAAGCTGACGTACGTCTTGACGGTACTGCCTAATCCTCCAACTGCGATGACTGATGCACTGCAGAAGCAGTTTTTCCGATTTTTGTGGGACAACAAGCCAGACAAAATACGTCGGTCCCATTTGATAACGCATTATGGCATACCCTGCGTGGGAACGTATGGTAAAGCTATGAAACTTGCTTGGGTGCGACGCTTTTTGACCGTAAAAAATATTGTGGGACCGCAAGTGAAATTGGATAGGCTACTAAGTAGCGGTGACCGTTATATGAACAAGTTTGGCTCGAATATGAATCCTTTTTGGAGTGATGTATTTTCTGCATATGATGAATTCAAGCACGAGCTCGTAGTTGAAGCAAGCCATGTTTGGCAGATTCCCATCTTTTTATCTTCCGAAATAGTGATAGGACGGAAGCTCTTTTGGAAACGTTAACTTTTCGACGCTGGATATAGGTCAATAAATGATATTTACAATTCTCAAGGAGAACTTATGTCTTTTGAGGAATTTAGGAGAACTTATCCTGGGTGTTTGAACGCTTTGACTTTTGAGACATTGCGATGCTTGGTACAGAGAATTTCCATACCAAGTGAATTCGGAGGGAAAAAGCCAATAGGACCGTTCATCCACCCGGCTCTACTGCAAATATTGAACGCCGATTGCAGACAATATTATGATGCCTTACTGAATGTGAGATATAAGAAAACAGATTCACCATTACCTAGTCAAATTAAATGGAACTGTATTTTGAGTTCTAACATATTTTGGGGGCATATATATTATCCATACAAAAGGTGTTCAAAGAATACAACTTTGATATGGTTCCAGGACAGAATTGTTCACCGAATTTTGACAACAAATACCTTTGCCTCGAAATTCATGGACGTCAGCGACTTATGCACCTTTTGTGGTAGGGAAAGAGAGACGATGCAACACCTAATGGTAGCTTGCGAAGAAGTGGGTGCGATGTGGCATTCGGTGAAAGATATGATACGTGACCGATTGAAGATTACGCTGGAATTGAACCCTCAGGAAATCATATTGGGTTTTGATCCAGCTTTGTACGAATGCCCTAGGGAAACCGCAACAGCGATCCAGCGACTCATTTTGATAGGAAAATGGTACATATATAGTTGTAAGGTTAGAAAAGAAAAGCCAAGGTTTGTGAACTTGTTACAAAAAATGAAAATTCTGACACAAGCTGAATTTATGTACGACCATGACAAGAATGAAAGGGAAATTAGAGTACGAGATATCAATATGGTACTGTGCTGTAACCAAACATGCTAATGTAGTGAGCATCATGTATGTGCGTTGGAAAATGTGGTAGTTGTGTTGTAAAGAAAATGTGTAATAAAAGTGATGGGGAAAAAAATTATCTTAGCAAATGTAAAATAGTTCCCTACCCCTCATATCAACAAATTTTCTTTAGGCCAAGCATGTTTCTGCTCTGCTTTTTATCCTCTCACTTGTTTTTTTTTCGTTAGTTTTGTGCTGTTTTATGCTAATGAATTTACACAAGTTGGACGTTCAATTCACACATTGAAATGTTTTTCTTCTTGAATTACACTTCATTTTCCATTCTGTTTAAATGTCACCTGCTGTCTGTGTAGGATAGTTGCACTTTTCCATTTTCGTTGCGTTTCTGTCAGTGTTTGTGTTTTCAGTTTTGGTGGCAGTGATGGTCCAAAGGCTCGCTCAGAAATCGTCGTTAGACCTGTTGTGTGAGGTTGCGCTGGCGCCTGGAGACGCAATAGTCTCCGAACTTGTGGCCAATGACCTCAGGATTGAAAAGGAAAAGGTGAGTTGGTGCTGGTGCTGCAAGCACTGCGTGGCCCTGCTGGTTATAGCGGTGCTTATTGGGAGACATATTTAGCTATTTGTTGTTGTTTGTTTGCACGTATTTCGCAGGGGTGCATGGTTTCTCTGATTGACGCGTGGCTTATCGCGTTATCATGGATGGAAGATACATGATATATACAGGGTGGAAAGTAATTACGCGAACATGTATTTTCTTACAATTTCGCCCGTCAGTGGAGATTTTGTATGAGCGCGGGCTGTCATGGAACATGATTGGTCGTGTTTGTTGTCGCCTCATCTACCAAAAGTGGCCTTACTTTGAAAAAATGACTTGGAAGGTCTACAACACGTCTCGACTTCGAATGGTGCAGACGCCATACGCTGCACAAGACCACAATGTGCAAAGATCGCAATTTGGTGTTGCCAGGGAAAGCGTTTGTGATTATTTTGGCTGGATTGGTGCGGAAGGGACTCGGAACGGTCTCGGCACCAGCATTACTCTATTACACGTTTGGTTGAAGCATAATAAAACTTAAGAGGACTTAAAAAGCAAAGCCGTTGGCGGCAGTAAAACCTCGGCGAATTCAGGCGCCGAATGGGTGGTCACCATTTCCGCGACCAAACGACAACAGTCGATCCGAAAACAGGCGAAATGGTTTACTATGGCCGGGTACCCGATCTAAGATATCACGATTCATACATAAATCCGTTAAAATTCGAAAATCAAGCCGTACAAACAATCGAGATGGCCAAAATTCATGAATTAACAGCAGGATTTTCAATTTAAGTTTTCTAAAGACCGGCAAACCTGAACAGAGGAGGACAGGCAGCTGGCTTTGTGGTTGGGTGAGACATCTTCGAAGCTATTTCATCCGTCAAACCTGCAGAACAACGCGTTGGGGGCTGCTGATGCGTCCGACGTCCCGCCCGTCCCAACCTTCAAACATCCGGCAAAGGAACATACATCAGCGTGATATGAGCGCCCGGATGGTGTCAGAATTGCATGTAGTGACCAACAAGGCCACCAAAAATAAAGTATACAACTAGTGGAATATCCTTCCAGACGAGTCTCTTTATCTAATCCACCAATGCACCAAAAGGGGCAAAATGATTGAGCGCACTTTTGTGCCCGACGCAAAGAAACTCTTCTTCATGATTGATACAGTCCTTCCTCTCACGGCCAAAAAGACGCAAGACTGGTGCTTTGAGAACCTGTTCTTCTTCTGGGCATATAATGGTCAATCTGGGAATAGCCCAGACCTCAATTTGATCAAAAATATCCAGGCGACTCTTCAGGAGAGCGTCTAAGAGCTGCTAGTAGCCACCAACATCGATTGCCTCACCAGACAGCTCCAGGAGGCGTGGACTAAGCTTTTGCCAACAGTGCTTGACATGCTCATGTCAATTATGCCTGAACGCCTTTGTCAGTGTATCGCACATAAATAGGAATATATGAAAGGATGAAATTTTCATGTCACCCGCCGCTTTTTCCATTGCTATAAGACGAAAAAGTATGTTCGCGTAATTACTTTCCACCCTGTATGCATGAATTAATTAATGGTGTTACCATGGCGCCGCTATTCCCAATTTCACATTAACCCGCGCCGTGCTGGTGGCCTGAACTTTCCGCCGAGTGCTGGGGGGAGGGCGTTTTCACGCCCCCCCCCCGTCTAACTCGGCTCCTGGGCCACGTAGCGACACGCGGTAAGCGGCAATCGAAAGAGCGTCAAAAATAAGGACGAAAACACTTCGGTCATTTTTTGGGTCAGGTCAAAGGTCAGGTCACCAGAGGTCACCAAAGGTAAAATGTTGACTATTTCAACATTTTGGAAACTGCCCACGGCTATCTCGGGAACCGATAGAGCTACAGCGCCGCGGAAAAGCGCATTCGATAGCCCTTTTACAGACCTTTCTGAATAATGTTCTCAGATTTGACCTCAGGTCAACGGTTTAGCCTTCAGAGGGCAAAAACTCCAAAAATAGCCGTTTTTACGAAAAACGTTTTTTCGTCAATAACTTTTGACTCATAAGCGCCATGACATTACTTTTGCCAGCATCGTGTTCCTCTCGTCGAGACGCGTCGAATGAACTATTTGTTGACCTTGAAAGGTCATTTTGAAAATTTGACCTCAGGTCAAGGTCATGACCTGACCGAAAAGGGTCATGTTGCATATCAGTCGATCCGTATCGTCGAGCTGAACACATCTAACGTGTTTTCACCGCTCTAGCACGTCTCTATCAAAAGTTATAGCCAAAAAACTGCTGGCGACCGTTCATGACCTGAGATGACCTCAGGGGCACACAGAGGGGTCACAGGTGCATTTTTCCTATTCAGTGTGTCATGTTTACCTATGAACCGATGTTTGAGAGCGTTTTGAACGATATTCGTCCAAAAGAGGCGCATTTCAATTTTCTCCCATTGACTTATAATGGAGAGGTCGCAAAATTGACCTGACCTTAGGTCACAGATATCAAAAATCCGAGATATACATTTTATACATACTGTTACTCATATCAATCGCTGAAAGTTTCAAAGTGATCGTTCAGTCGGTGTAGCTATAGCGAGCCTTTGAACTTTTTCTGAGGTAAGGTCACTTGACGTGACCTGGTGACCTGACCTTGAACGGCCTAGGTCTGAAATTTTCACAACATGTGCGGAAATGATGTAGGAACACGTGTACCAAAAACGGCGGCGCTGCGCGCCGCCGTTTTTGAGATATTCGCGAAAAACCTGAGGGGGGGGGCGTAAAAACGCCCCCCCCCCAGCACGGCGCGGGTTAAATGATTAGAAAATCACGATCATGCAAAACTTGAAACAGCTGCGTGTCAGATCCGCGAATGGATACGGAATTGAACGTTGAAATGGAGAAAAAGGGCAAACGGAACCTAGCGATGAACCTAGAGGCATTTATTTTCATTGGCGTCAGGTCAGCCGAGGGTCAAAGTTGAAGTCAAAGTTAAAACGGGTCAAAGTTAACTTAGTAGATAAGGCGCTAATAAAACCTATGTCAAATATCTAATGAAAGGCATGCTTGGGTCACGGAATTTTACCGTAACCGGGCCGTTGCGTAAAACGGGGATAAACGCACAATTTCACACAGCATGAATGAATGGTTCGATATCGGATATTTACCCGCGTCCCGTAGGGGGAGCTCCCCTCCCCCCCCTCTTTCCGTCGATATTTCCTAAAGTACTGCAAATATCGTCTCTTAACTTTCAGGAGCCTTCCGGGCATTAATTTTATACCGTGTGACCAATTTTGTCCATTAGCTACGATAGGCCGGCCACAAATGACGTCACTCTGACGTCATCTTCTGCGATTTTCGACCCGAAAGTTTTTTTTTTTGAAGAGCTGTCACGCAAACAGTTTTGAAGATAGAGAATGTCTAATCAGAAAAGTAATAGATTTAAGAGGGTAAAAACCGTTTTTTATTTTAAAAAAAAGTTTGAAATTTGATCCCCAAAAATCAAAAAATATTTTTGATGTAATAATACCCTAAATATACCAAACATTTTCAAAAGTTTTAAAAAGCGGAATATACATTGTACGCTGTAGTGTCCATGTCCAATGCATGTACAATGTATGTATGTACTAAACACTTTGACGTGTTAAGCTCAAAATTTCGGATTGACTGGGACGTACGGTGACCTTTCCGGTTCAAAATTAGTCTACTCGACATTCTGGAAATACGATGCCAATAAAATGGACGTCACAAGTTTTGCAGTTGAAGTGATTGCAGTAGAACTTTCTTCCTCTGTCGCCTTTTCTATGCCGAACCATTGACATTTGTTTAAATATTAGGGAATGATAGCGAAAGAGTTTGAAATAATTATTCGCTTACCTCTTTCAGTGGCGCCGTAGGTGTGTAAGCTTACGAGTTGTGCAAAAAATCGTCCAAAACTGTTGAAATCGGGAAAATTGAACCTCCGATGACGCCCAGTGACCTCAGTATCGGAAAAAAAAATACTGAAATCCTTATCTCGTTGTAAGAACTTGGTGCTCTACTGCGTCTTTCTATCAGTTTTTGGAGAAGATTTGAAAGTGTACGAAGTTGTAGTTTGATCCTTCCATGCGTTTTGCTTTGTTTTTCGACAAAGGAGTCGTCAACACTGCCTTTTTTATCGATGGAGAGTCAACATGGGCTGCATTCTTCAGACATTTGTTTGAACCCTCGCCCGTATAAGGGGGGGGGGGGGATCGAACGGATCCCCTCGGTTTTTCGCAAATAGCTCGCATAAAAAGCGGCCGGTCGCGACGAAACCTTCATTGCCCTCGCGTTCATCAATTTTACACCTACCCTGAAAATTCCATGACCCTGACCCAAATGATCTTTGACATGCGACCTATTTTGCGAGACCATGTTTGGCCGGAATCGCGATTCGGCGTATGTCGGCGCACATTAGCCGTGCGTTTGCAGTTTTTTCGTGGTTTCAAGCGTCCAAAATGTGATATGATGCTGGTCCCATGCATTAGGGTGGGTGTCCACCTGAAGGCTGAAGGTCAGGTCAGATCATTGACCTTTGATGACCCTGGTTCACTTTTCGAGTTTTACATGTTTCTAGGCTAGTTTGTTAGCTGAATTCGAATTTAGTAACCATTGGAACGTTTATGAAGTAGTTTTGGTGCTTTCGTAACATGTTACGAAGCTGTCAGAGGCGGTTGACACCTACTACGGATACCCGGCAGGACCCCTACTAGTTGACCGGACTTGAACTGAACCGACCTGGCCTAAATGCATGAAGACATCTGTGATCAACACTAGCATGATATTCGTGATCAGCACCCCGAAAATCCCACAGCAGCCTCGGTTCACGACGTTCTAACAGGTCCCGATTTTCCCGACTTTTGGGTCATTGACCTGACCTGGAAGGTCAACCAGTGACCCAAGAACTTAAAATTTGGTATCATCGGCTTCCTCTGGTCACGGGCAACACGCTCGTTTTTTCGTGAAGCTCTAGCTTGATCAGGGGGCCAAAAGGCAAGGGGGCCGGTCCAAAGCCCCCCCCCCCCTCTTATACGTTCGCGGCTGGCAAAACACCAATACGGGCGAGGGTTAAGGCGCGTGCTGCAGGTTTGAAGTCCGAATGTGCTTTTTTGCCTTTGATCGATACTTATTACGACCCTGGTAGTTTTAAACACTGATGGACATGATGCACTTCCTTGTCGGACTCGCAGGCGGCCAAGCGTTCCGGTAATGGCGTACTGGACCTGGACGAGATTCTCCAGCTCACGCCCAAACAGTTAGTGAAACACTTCACCCACTTTGAGTCCAACGAGCTGAAGCGGACGTTCAAGCACACGTGTCGTCTGGTGCCGTCCGAGTGCCAGTACGAGACCACCAGCTTCGGCAGCGAGGACAAGTCGCTGCGTGAGATCAAACGGCATCTGCAGGAGCACCTGGAACAACTCAAGACAGAGAGCAGTAAGTGACCGCCGAATTTCGGCCTCCAGCATGTCAGCTGGGGCATTCCACGATAGATCGTACCAGGCCCGTCACCCTCATCTCTCAGATTTTAATGAAAATCGGTCCTAGGGGTAATCATAGGCCCCAAAGACGCCTGGCAAAATATCAGACTTCTCAGATCAAAACTTTTTGAGTTATATTGAATTACATTTTTTTAACTTCGGTATGTAACGGTGAGTTTGATGGCCTATAACTCAAGAACGGGTTAAGCAACCAACAAAAAGTAAACAACATTAAGCTTGCGATGAATCAAAAATTAATATTACTATTTAAAAATTCCAAAGAAAAAATTTCATTGTTGAGCAAAAACCTTAATCTTTTTTCATTTGCCTCTAATGACTTTTAGGACCAAAATTTTTTACATTTTTATTTTTTCAAAATAATCTACATGTCATTGCAAATCGACATGCAAAAAATTAGAAAGGTGTTCTTTCTATAAGTTCCTCATTTTCCCGCAAACAAAATGGGTTTCGAAGGGATTGATACGACCCCAGCACGCCGTTTCGCTTCTAATAGAGCCTCGCGGAAAAAAGGAGCGTGTGTGCCGTTACAAGTCGCAGCGATTGGTACCCGATTTTAAGGTCTCAGGTTAACCAGTAGCGTCTGAGGTCAGGTCACGTGACTGAAGTTACGGGTTCGGTTTTTAGTAAATAACTTCGCAAAAAATGGCCGCAGAGCCGCGATTTTGGCATCATTGTGTTCGCCTAGCTCAGGTGCATCGAATGGTATACTGTTTGCTAGGGTGAGGTCAACTTAAGTAGTTGACCTCGGGTCAAGGTCAGGTCAGAGCCCCTCAGGTCACGAAGCTGGGCAAAGGGTATCATATGGCATATCATTCGATTCGGAAGGTCTTCCCGAGTCCATTGGTGGCTTTCCCGACTCTCTAGCTCCATTTGATCGGGAGTTATTGACGAAAAACTCGTACGACCCTAGTGACGTCATAAATGACGTCACGCAAGGTTAACAATGCAAAAGTAAAGCATTGCACTTTGCAAAGAGTGCATGAAATCACGATACCATGTACGTGGGATAGTTTTAGATCATTCTCGGCGCCAAAATAACAGTTTTTATATTTCCCCATTGATTTATAACAGTGATGTCACGTGACCGACCTGACCTCATGTAACCTTGAAAAATTCCCAGATATACAAGTTGTGAGACCTCTGGAGGACACCATGTATGCGTCCTGTAACTTTTCATCTCGGACAGCTATGGTCATTGGCGTCCAAAACAATGTCAGAACCAAACAGCCTTTTTCATCCTCGCGCTTATAGGAAAGAGGGTTGAATGAACCCTCTTTTCACTTTTTTCAGATGACTCAGACTTGAATTGAAATTTCAGTAACCCGTGATGTCACTAGGCAGCTTTACCACGCCATTTGTAAGCTCCCCTCCCGAAATCACCATTCGAAACCGTTATCGTGACGTAAAATAAATACATTTATAGAAAGAACACCTTCCTAATTTTTTGCCTACTTCTTAACAATGAGCCAAATATTTTTTTAAAGAAATGAAAATTCAAAAAAAATGGTCCCAAAGTCCAAAAAAATACAAATGAAAGAAAACTCGATATGTCATATATCAAAAATAGCGTATTTTTCGAAATTTCAAAAATACATATTAATCTCTGTTTCATTGCAAGTTCAATGTTATATAACATTTGGCATTTGAATAATCCGTCTTAGAGTTACATCCCGCCAAACTTAGCGCTGCAAAGCAAGATCCAAAAATGTTATACACCATAACTCAAAAAATACTTATCTGATAAGCCTGAAATTGTTACAGGTGGATTCAGAGCCCCTGATTACTCCTGAGACCAATTCTCGTCAAATTCCGAGAGATGAGGGTGTCAAATTGGAAAAAAGTGGTACGATCTATCGTGGAATGCCCCAGCTGTCGTTATAGTCAATTTTGAATAGTTCTTAGGTAAATGAATGAATGTGTGGGTGCGAGTGTCCGGCCGATGAACTTCTCGGGCTATAATTGTGTTTTGCGCCTTACATGCTTACATGTATGATGCTATGCTTTGGGTAACCAGCTTCCTTTTTGCCTCGCCCACACTGACTTGATCAACGTTTTCCGATCCAGCCTCCTTCATCCATGGGCTGGATCCGCTTCCAGTTTGAGCCCTGAGGTCCGACCGGCGGCAAACCGGACGATCCTGTCTTGAATATCGGACCAACTCCCATCGGATCACACTCTCCAAGTGATGAATATGTGCTGGGTTGAGTTTGGTTTTGTCACCATCTTCAGCTGTGACTTTGAAATGGCATTAGGTAAGCGAAAGTCTGAATAAAAAAGTTTGTTTTTAACATAATATTTTGTTTCAACAACTAACGCTGCATTAATAATATGAAAAACAGTTTAATATATCCCTTGCGTAGCTCAGGTTGGGTGCTGACAGTATTTTGCTGGTTTTGCAGCGGGCCGTATAAAATTCACGGCTGAAACTACTGTGCCTATACCACGGAGGGTTATCGAGTCGCGCCAAGGCAAAAAATCACCGGGCAAGGCCTCTCGTGAAAAGCGGTCTTACATTGCTCACGAGCTTGTTCCCCAAGCACCTGAAGCCCCCGACAATCATGCTGCTAGCCCAGAACGGGCATATGCTCAACGATCGTCGCCGTCGGAGAGGCCGTCGAAACGAACTCCGACAAGGCCCAGGAAGCGCCCGGTGGAGTCGCCGCCGCCGGCACTGGTCAGTCCTCCGGAGCGGTCCCAGTCCCGCCGGAGGCGCACCACCGAACCGCCGCCGCCGCCGGCGCCGGTCCAGCCTCCGGCCGTGTCCCCGGCGCCCCCTCCTCCGGCGCCGCCGTCTCCGCCGCGAGAGCAGCTCCGCGAGCACGACTACGCGCGGGACTCCGCACTGGAGTCCTCCGCTGGCCCCTCGGCGGACTCCACGCCGACACCGCCGGAGCCGTCCGTCAACCCAGCTGAGAGCGAGGCGCCCACGGGTGCTGGCACAGCCGCTAACTCGGCGATCCCGTTTGAGTCTGACCTAGCCCTGCTTGGTCTCATGGAGCGGGAAGTGATTGGACCGGGCTCGGACGACGGCCTCGGCGGCGGTGACGGTGCCGAGAGCAGCGACGGCGTGCCGCTGGTGGGCGCCGAACAGGTGATCCGCGGCGGCGTGATGCGCTCCGCGGACCTGCCGGTCATCATGGAGGGCGGCTCGGCGACCGTCAGCGGCCTGCGCCGCTACACCCGCGTGGTGGAGCGCGACGAGTATAAGCAGCACCGTAAGCCCAAGGGGCTGGCCAAGTTCATCAGCCAGTCGGAGGAGGACAAGGAGAAGGCGCGACAGGCGCTGATCGAGATGCGCCTCCGGCCCAGCATGTGCAACAACTACGTGTGTCGCGTGTGCTTCCCGCCGCAGCGCTTCACGGCCCTGTCCTCGCTACAGTCGCACTACAAGAGCCACCTGGGTACGTAATGCATTGGGTACCATAAGTTTATACTTTATTAATTCCTTCGTACTTTTATGGGTTAGTTTTTAAACTTTAGATTTGAGCATCTTTATCCTGATCATCCTCATCATATATCCTGATATCTATTATATTCGAGTCATGGCTTTGTTTTGCGTCATGTCTGTGGTCGTTATCCGACTGCAGTTGCATTCCTTAATAATTAATAGCCATAACTCATATGACCCTCGCATTTTTTCAGGCATCAAGGACTTCTCCTGCAAGCTGTGCCACAAGTCTTTCACTCGAAAGATGTCGCTCGACTACCACATGCTGATCCACGAGCACAAGACGCGGTTCCGCTGCAGCACTTGTGGCCACGAGTTCCGACACAAGTCGCACTACACCGAGCACCTGCGTCGACACACTGGCGAGACGCCTTACATGTGCTCCGTCTGCAGCCAGGGGTGAGGAGACATACAGACGGCGGTGGGTAGGGGTGGTTAGACGGACAGACAGCGGTGGGTAGGGGTGGTTAGACGGACAGACAGCGGTGGGTAGGGGTGGTTAGACGGACAGACAGCGGTGGGTAGGGGTGGTTAGACGGACAGACAGCGGTGGGTAGGGGTGGTTAGACGGACAGACAGCGGTGGGTAGGGGTGGTTAGACGGACAGACAGCGGTGGGTAGGGGTGGGTAGACGGACTGTGGGGGCCGGGGAGACACTATGATGATACGCCTATATCCATTTAATTTTTGTCATTACATGAATTTTGTTTTGATTCGGCGATGTTTCACCAGCTATCTACCCGAATGAACGAAGTCTTACCACAATATCAAGAACAATAACTGTGCGAGCTGACTCTCTTTTGTGTGACAGTTTTAAGGCGAAGAACTCGTACCGTCGCCACCTGGAGTCGAAGCACGGCCAGCGTCTGACCAACAGCGGCAACATCGTCATCCTGTCCGATGACGAGCACCGCCGGCTGCTGGAGCGCTCCCACCAGGAGGACCGATCCAGGAGGCCGAGGTAGGTCCGGCAGACCGGCCCGTGCTTTACCTTTATAGAAAGAGGCTGTGCTCGAAGAAGACGGTGTGGTTGAAAGTGGTGGCTTTTAACCCGGCGGCCGCTGGGCCTCCGCGCCACCCGCCGGCCGCTGGGGGGGGGGCATATAGTTGCCCCCCCCCCTTTACTTCTGCGACGATATCGTCGCAACGCGAAGAGATAGAGAAGCGAAACTTTGCACACATCATTCTGAATACCCAGCCGAGGTTGTGTCCAAATTTGGTGTCGATCCCATTTGATTTGACGTCACAGTGACGTCATCAGTGAAATTATAGATTTGCGACTCTCATATTCCTCACGATACATTAGATATATGGGACCGAATATAAAGGGTCGATTATTGGTCAGAAACTAGATGGAAGTGTAGTTAGATGTTTTAGGATGACAGTAGGTGCTGTCTAGTTCATTTACAGTTGAGTTCTATGCTCAGCGTCATCAGAAACGGTCCATATCGGAAAACGACAAAACTTTATGACGTCACTGTGACGTCATCTTAGGTGCTACAACCACCAAACTTTCCTCAAACATTGCCTAGGTATTCATTTGAAGCTATGCCAAGTTTCACGTTCGTAGCTCATCAGGTTTCGGAGATATTTCACAAAACGTAAAGGGGAGTGGCAACTTTATGCCCCCCCCCCCCCCCCGGCGGCTCGTGGGTTAAGTGAGCATGCCCGATGCCGGGACATCCAAAAGTTTTTTTTTTTTGCACTTTTCCTATATCAACGCAGCAAATAAATGATGTGCTAACAATCCGATGCTTATTTGCTGATGTGTTTGCTGCACCTTGCCACATGCCTTCGATTTTCGTTGCGTTTAGCCTTAGCGAATCACCATCATCCTTGTTTTGTTTTTTTGCCGTTTACCACGTTGAGCTCGTGTTCGCCGCCGCCTTGCCTTATGCCAGTTCCGACTCAGCATTTCTGTTTGTGCCTGTACCGGTGACCTGACGCCGCGCTGTCCGTCCGCCTGCAGGGCCCGGCCTCGTTCGGACGACTATCAGGCGCCGTCCAGTCCGAGCAAGATGGGCTTCTCGTACGTGGACGTCGTGGTGCGTCAGTCGACGGGCCGTGTGGAATACATGTGTAACGTGGAGAGCATCGTGCCGCCGCCGGGCCGTGACGTGCTGCAGCAGGTGGTGGACGCCACGGTGGCTGACGGACCGGGGGAGAAGCCGACGCTGGCAGAGCAGCTGCTGGACCCGCTGCCGCCGCTGGAGATCCTGCCGCCGCTGCAGGACTGGGAGAGAGAGCTGACCCCGCTGGATAAGTTCACTCCTGGCGCACCCTCGGTCGCCAATGATCGCATGCAAAGGCCGCGAGTCAATCTGACCAGCTCTCTTGGCAAGTACAACGTGTTCTACTCGTCGGGCAATGTGTCCAGCAATGTGCGTGTCGTCCAAAAGTGAGTGGGCGACAGCGCCGTGCGGGGTGGGAGGCACCCCCACCTAGGAAGCGTCCATGTCTGATAGACTACATCAGCTGCGCGTGGTACTGTCGGGGGGCAAAGACAATCCCCGTCGAGAAAGCTGAGCTGAAGTTGGAGACGGAACGGGAAACGTTTACATTTTGAGGGTCGTAGAGCTTGACGGTCTGGAGAGATTAGACGAGTATCAAATCATGTAGCCAGTATGCGGTGATTTCGCGTAGCCATTGTGTGTGAGAGTATCGTGTTCTTCATGAAGAGTCTTGCAGTTCTCTTTTGATCATCATTCTTTTTAGGCGTTCTGGCTCGCCTGCGTCGGACCACAAAGCCACCCTTCAGACCCCTCGAATCGACGCGTTGGTTGATGCTTCATAGGCGACTGAATTTTTGGCCAAGATGCGTTATATCGCAATGTGTGCCAAATTACTGAAGTGTTGGCGCTTCTCAGGCTGGCTGGCCATATGATGCACAATGGGCATGATGCAGACTCCATCTGCCATTGTAAGGTGTACGATGTGATGAACCTTTAAAACACGAACTTGAGTGTTACCATGGGCTCAATGTGGCTATGCAGTGCATTTCCTTGCAGTGTAACAAACTTTCCTTTTAGTTGTATGGAGCGTCTTCCGATTGTATATTTTATAGTTTTGTAATCATGCATTTCATTGTATAGCAGCAGTGTGTGACTCGGCGCGAATCATTGACACATGGCTGTCACATTTCCTACGGGCCGCTGTGAGTTTTGATAGTTGTATCGGATACAATCCCGAGGCTGAGGCTGGGTTCGGCCCGTGCCGTTCCGTCTGCCCGTCGGGCGTCCGGTGCTGTGCCGCGGGCAGTGCGGGCTCCGCTGTACGGGAAGTGCTCCACGAGCCCTCTGCCGCATGACGAGTGCCTGATCAATGTCACTGTGCATTCCGTAATCAAGCGCTGTGCTGCTCGTGCCTTTTGCTGGAAGGAGGCGCCCCACCGCGCGGCAGCGTCCTCTCCAAGCGGCTTCGGTTTGGTGTGGGCGTGTGGTATGCCATCGCGGAGACATTGTGTCACATTTACGACTGCAATGCTCGTGCATTGTGTGTCACAGAAAACTGCGCTCAATGTGTGAGGGCCGGGTGTGAGCTAGCAGGCCGTTATTTTTGATTGGTGCCGAATGCTCTATGGGGGGGGCGGGCGGAGCCGCGGAAGAAAGTGCACTGCGTGACAGTTGTATCGACTTCCGTGTCCCTTTGGCCAGCAATGGCGCGCGTGCCTCGGCGATTGAAACCCGTGGAACACATTTCCATTTTCAACGGGCTTCCATAAGCTAAAGTACCTCGGACCTCATTGTCAATTGTAAAGTTGTTTGTCACTTTGTATCCACTTGTCAATATATTTTGGAAAAAATGTTTAGCCATTTTCACCGCCTGCCGTTAACCATGAGTCCCATGGTATCCTCTATACGAACGAATGGCTAAGCAGTAAGCAGTGGTTACCCGTTGTAAGCCATGTAAGCAAATAGTGAAATGGCAATTTTACTCTGCATTGAAACTTCGCCCACAGCAGCTTGCAGCGAATGAAGGCGCCTAATGTTACCGTTTTGACGTCTCGAGACATCAGTTGCAGATTCATTTGATGTTTATCAGTCGTTTTAGGCTCCAGATTCTGCGTTGATGTTCGCTTTAGCGATTTGTTTTACGCGAGTCACTTTGTAGAGCCAGGGACCTATTTGTTATTCGACCATTTTCAGAGTTACGTGCACTGTCGCAGGGCCCCGCGATGTCTCGGAAGAAGATACGAGCCGTGAAGGATTATGAGCTCCGGAACATGAATTTCGTAAAACCTTCATGTAGTTTCTGCGCTACCAAATTCTCTAAAGTGGCGCACTGCGCCGTTATTGAACTATGGAAAAAATAACGCCGCCTTGAGGCGTCCGATATGGCCTTGGGCGTCCGCGTGTTTTCAGTGGAAGGGGTGGTGAATGTATACGGCCTTGGGTGAATGTGAGTTTTTCCGGTATTTTATGCCACGGCGTCTTTTATTTGATTTTGCATTGAATAAAACCCAAAAATCTCCCATTTGATCGCGCAATGATTTGCATGAGAGCGCTTTGGCTTATGCTTATGTGACGTGATCCATGGCATGCTTGTGCTTGCGTGGTTCCATTGGTTCCCTCCTGCCGATATTTACATTTTATTTTATGTTCCAATACATTCTAGGGAGGCCATTTTATCTTTCTATTCAAAGATTCAGATGCTCATGTTTGGTTCCTGACTCCTGAGTGATGCTTATCGCACATGGGTTTGCTACTCTCGTAGTAGGTACCTGACTGTAATTGTGATGTCTGACTGCATCAGCAGGCAGCATATATTTGTTTTATGGTTGTTGTTCAATGTCTTTACATTATGATATATAATGCTCAGTCTCATTTATATTTGCATAAGCATTGAAGTTCAAATGGATTGTATTTTGCAGTTACGTTTTAAGGAACATTTGATTTGATGTCCTTCATGATCTTACTTCCATATTCCATAAGTTAAAGCACAAAAAGATTCATGTATATATATTCATATCTACTATGTCATTGTTTGAATGCTTTGAGCCTCAGGCAGGTGTCAGTATTCTTTCTCACTTATTGATTTGTCCATAAATGTCTGACAGTTATGAAATCATCCATAAAAGCTTGTGTTAGCTATTGCAGGGAGACAATTCCTGGAAAATTTGCAACACAGGTACTTCAAGTATGACTTCCACTGAGGACTTGGGCTCAGCTCTGCAAGAGGAGTTGGAGAAGGCTAAGTCAACTTTAAAAGGAGTTGATGAGAGCTTGCAAAGATTTTTGGGCAGAGATCCCAATGATCCAAGGTAAGATGTTAGCTAGTGAAGCTGGGTGTTGGGTGCATCACTGATCAGCCAAGTGTAATTTGTCTCTACCACTGAACAATGCATGAGTAATGTAGTGTTTGATAACATGAATAGGAAACAGGTCATGCTGGCTTATCTGAACCTAAGCCTGGGTGTCAAGGAAGTGAACCTCTGTCAAGTTCATGAATTTGGCAGCAATCCACAGTATGCACTATGCATATTGTAATCTGCACCAAATCTTGTGCCCTTTTTGATGATCATCCTCAAACTGGTCCATGATTTTCTTGTTGGCAATGACAGCCTCAGGAATAGAGCCAATGTACCTTTTTAGCATTTATTAAAGAATTGGTGTACCCTCATTTTAATTCACCATAACTGCAGCACTTCTCACCATTTGAAGATTTCATACTTCATAATGTATCTATTTCAGCAACCCAAATATGGCTGGTGCTTAGAGGCTTATAACTTCATTACAGACTAGCAACTACTCTTAGTTTGGACAAAGAACTGTTTCATAGTATTGTATTTTACAATGCTAAGATAATGCTATAGGTATTTGCATCTTTATCACCATTTCCCTTATTCCTGGTCTATAATGATCCCTATTGCATCATTCTTCTCCACCGTGACGAGCGGCTCGCCCCGCAGACCGGTCCGGCGGCGCATCTCTGGCCCGGGCGGCCGGCCGGCAGACGATTTCGGCGGCCGACACGTGGAGATACGCGGCGACTTCGGCCGGCCATACCCCGACGGGAGGGGCGACTTCGCGGGCCGCGGTCGGCCCCCCTACGGAACAGCCAGGGCAGAGTTTGGGGGCGACAGGCGGCCAGAGCCCGACGGACGCGGCTTCTACGACGCCAGAGGGTGAGTGTGGGTGAATAATGGAATAGCTCTGAATATCTATAAGGTTATAAGGCTAGGATAAAGAAAGGCAATGGAAGACGTCCTGGTTTGTAGCTGCGCACAATATGTTGAAAATATTCGGTGAGGCTGTGACCAAGTGTAGTGTAAGATTAACTGATAGGTAGAAAATTACTTATCCCATCAGTTTCCAAAGACTGTTCCTGTCTTTCTATTTTACATCGAGTGCTTGTTATCAACACTAATCACGCCCTTCGATGCGCCAATTGCCTCGCCTGCCTGTGCCGTGCCGTGCTGAACACACTGTGCGACGCCCGGCAGCCGGCGGAGGGAGCGACATGACGCCGAGCTACGGGACGAGGACGGCGGGCCGGCGGCCAAGCGGCGCATCACACACGGCTCCAACGGCAGGTGAGCGCTCCTGTGAGAGACCGAGAGAACTGTGAAGAGCATGGGGAGCCGTCGGAGTCGCTGTGAGAAGGAGGTAGACTGTCGGAGCCGCCCGGGGGAACTAGAGGAGCGATATTGGAACTATTTGAACCCGCTGGGAGGAGGAGAGTCGATCTGTCTTATCTGCGTGAGGCGAGCCATCTGGAGCAGCTACAGGAGCCCTCAGTTGCAGCGGTGGCGCTGGTATCGGGCCTCGGCAGCGGTCGGCATGGTGGGATGCCATATCGGCGTGCCTTTGCTCGTTCGTGGCTATCTTGAGATTTTTTTCAATAGATCTACGAACCCATTGCTTTGAAATCTGTGAGTGCTTTGTATCCATTTTCTTTCAAACTGATAAGTTACATAAAATTCATGATTCGTTACTACTGGATTTGAGGTCAGGCTTTGTGCTATTGTCAGTCCCTTGGATACGGTTTACGCCTCCCGTGACTTGGCCCACTCTGCGCGTGCCGGCAGGCTGGGTGTGGTGGTCATCGGTCCCCGTCTGCGTAGGGCCAGTGCCAGCGACGAAGAACCGGAGCCCAAGGTAACGGCCCAAAGCTCAGGAGTTATCGCCTGAGATGGTTAATGCCGTTCCCCTGTCCCGGGATGTGGCGGGTGGTGATAGGCCTTAGCAACTGCTCGGCGAAGCCGCTTTGAGGAATGATTGACGCACCCAGCTTGTATTTGTATCCAAATCATTTCTTGTGTGTCTTTCTTGTCATTGCCACAGTGCCTTATATAACCTAATCCTTTGGGCTGAAAATTGGTGTATGGCATGTGGGCTGCGGATTTGCGGATTTGTCACATCTCGGCGTATAGGAGTATTCCCCCAGTATTTTACACTGTCAGATGGCTAATGCACCTGCTGTGCTGCGCAGTACGATACCGATCTCGGCGGATCCGGTGATGTCGTCCCTCCCTCCCCATCCCCCCCCCCAGTGTGCCGCTGACACTCCCTCTCCCCCAGTGGCCCTCTAACACGCCCTACCCGTCGTCCCGGTAGCCGTCGGTGGCCTCTCACGTGATCCCCGGTCCGGGCTCACGCGCCGCGGACCTGGAGCCACCTGATGATGGTCGCTCCCGACAGACGGCCCTCCAGGAGCGTAAGGGAGATAAGGAGAACATCAACAGGTGCGCGGGTGATGAGGGGCTGAGGGGTGGGGCGGAACGGACAGATGATGCCTCCGAGTGTGTTCCTGAATGACTTTTCAATGATCGTGTTATAGTGTCGATGCTGTGTTGTGGATACAATATTATCACGACGATTAGGAGGGCGTTATGACTTTGCTGCCATGATTTAGACTACGCTTACGTACTATGATACATTTAACTGTCATCTAAAACGGACTGTTAGCCGGCCGCCAGCCACCCTAAGTGTGTTCAAAAGTCCGTTGAACACTGGCTTTGTGGATCTTGGAGTGGACACCTGGGATTCTTGTATATTGTTCATTTTGACAAATGTTCACTTTAATGAAAAAACAATATCAAATTCTTGTCTGTATTCAATGTAAACGCGTTTCGATTATTTCTTTATCAATACATTGATACAGACATTGAATCGTGTGTGTTCATAATCTGTATTGTATCAATGTATTGATAAAGAAATAATCGAAGCGCGTTTACATTGAATACAGATAAGAATTTGATATTGTTTTTCATTAAAGTGAACACCTGGGATTCTGTATTCATTACGAAATGTGAATGGTATTTGAGTCTTTTTCAGTCGAAGTTCTTCCCTCGAATGTTTATAATCGTTCCTTCATAATATGTACAGTCACCTCTTGGGCACATTATATATAGTTGTAATAACTAGACCCAGACCTATCGGCTTTGCGGAGCATTTAAGTGACTCGGTGACAATTTCGTATCCACTGCCGCAGGAGCCGCCGGATGTTCGGCGCTCTGCTGGGGACACTGCAGCGGTTCCGTACGGATGAGGTCAAACAGAAGGAAAAGGTACGTCACGAACTGTCTCCAGAGTGTGTGCAGTTGTGCACTTATAGCACCCGCTGCCATCAGCATGAATTATGGCCTAGCGTTTCGGATGCACTATTTCAATGATGTGACAGTCGGTCTCTCGAGCAGCCTGCTAGTCAGCCCTGCTGCTGTCTGATCTGGCTGCTGTCATGGCGACCGCGACTTGGCGCTGCCTGCTGCGCTGCGTTCAAACACCGCTCGCTCACACAGTGCAGAACCCTCGCATCTGGTCCCCTTGCGCTCACCTTTCTCGGTCCCATCTCACCCTCAGGTGGAGAAGCGCGCGGAGATTGAGCGCCGACTGGAGGACGCAGCTCGCCGCGAGAAGGCCGAGCTCCGCCAGCAGCGGTCAGACATGTTCGCCCAGCGCAAACGCAAACAGCAGGAGGTGCGCCTCATCGAAATGAAGATGGCGCGCGTCAAAGAGGTACGAACTCGGGTGAATGCTGGGACACGCCGTGCTCATAAACCCTTCGCAGTCATGTTTGATGTTGGCTCGTGATACACTGATGCAAGATGCCGCTAGCCGATGATCGATTATAGATAATTCACTTAGCAGCGTCGATTTCATGAAGTAAGAGGCGTGTATGTGCTGATTATTCATTCAGGCCTACCAATTTACTGTACTAACATCAGTCTGATATGCATAACAGTTTTGGGCTCTAATATGATTTTGCCTGATATATTACTTAGCTATAAATTAGCACAATCATTCTCCCTACGGTGGTTGCTTTATTCTGAGCTATTCTTATCGCCGCTCATGTTCCACGCCACTGACCACAACTTCTGATTTTCAGGAGGAGGCCTGGGAGGCGCACCAGAAGCACCTGATGAACTTTATCCGCACCTCGGGCAAGCCGTGCATCTACTTCCTGCCCAAGGTGGCGCACCCCAACTCGGACGCCCTACTGGAGCGGAGTCGTGAGCAGCTCACCAGTGAGTCACGGCCCCTCACTCCGCGCTCACCCTGTACCCTCTCACCGCTCACCCTGTACCCTCTCACCGCTCACCCTGTACCCTCTCACCGCTCACCCTGTACCCTCTCACCGCCCACCCTGTACCCTCTCACCGCCCACCCTGTACCCTCTCACCGCTCACCCTGTACCCTCTCACCGCCCACCCTGTACCCTCTCACCGCTCACCCTGTACCCTCTCACCGCCCACCCTGTACCCTCTCACCGCCCACCCTGTACCCTCTCACCGCTCACCCTGTACCCTCTCACCGCTCACCCTGTACCCTCTCACCGTCCACCCTGTACCCTCTTGTCGCCTAACCCGCCTCTTTGGTACCGGGAGGTCTGCTCCCTCCCTGGTCTCCTTGCCAGCCCCAACCCTGGCTCTGACAGACGTCTGAATGCTGGAGCTTCAATTGCCCGATGGCAGTCGCTTAATCAGTGCCGCCCCAATCGGCAGTGATTGCTCAGCATGTGTGCATAGGTCAGACTGTTTCCTGTTTATGCTATATGCATTATGCACCCGCGCTGAGACGTAGAAGAGATGGCAGCGCTGGAAGTTAGCGATGGAATCAAGCCGTGCCCAGACGCATTAGCAGCCCATTTCTGGACGTTCTGGGGTTTTTGTAAAGAGACGGAGGTCGGTAATGGTAGGATGAATGTCACGCAACGATCAGGCTTTGTCACGTTTCCGGCGAGTTACTGCCGCACATTCTGCTAAACGTATACTACCACATACTGCGCTTTTCATAAACAGTCTTCTTAGCAGTTTTGCTATAATTGTCATCTTCATAAGAACAACTTAATCAGTGCAGCTGGCGCCCCATGCCGTCCAATGGTGATTTTGCTTTCAAAGGCAGTATCTAAAAATTCAATCTTAATAATGACTGATAATGAGGCTTCGCTAATTGGCCATTTATGTAGTCGTAATTGTCAGCGATTAAGACGTGTTTATGGCGGCATGGGCCATTACATGGTTAAGGATGGATGCTTCAAGGCTTTACCCTTAGCACATTATTGGTAATGGCGTACGCTGTGACACTCGCAGTGCTGACGTAAATGGAATATCAATGCATATCGCGGTCCGCTGGTCAACTGCGACATCACATGCGCTCGTGCCGGATATTTGATATTTTTTCCGAAACCGTGCTTTTTATTCTTACCGTGCTCCGGCGATCCCTTGACCGCCTTGTCTCAGCGATCCCCTTGAATCCCTGTCTCGGACCCCTGTCTTGGGGCCCGAGACCGCCGTGTGCCGTTCTGACCGCCGTGTGCCGTCCGACAGAGTCTATCGAGGAGCGCCGGCAGCGACTGCGGGACGACCTGGCCTCGTTTGACGCCCGACTAGAGCGGCTTCAGAACCCAGTGGAGCGTCGCGACTCGGCCGGCCAGCACTCGGGTAAGCCCAGGAGAACACAGAGGGGGTAGCCGGGTCAGGACTGTCCGGTAGGAGTCCCTCGCGACTCTGAGCCAAAGTTACACAGGGCGGGTGGCGGTCAGGGGGCCGCTGGTGGAGCAGCGCCGCGACTCGGCCGGCCAGCACTCGGGTAAGTCAGGGGGAAGACAGAGCGGATAGGGGTCAGTTCAGTGCCGGCCACCGATGGGGGTTCATTTGCGACCCGGCCAACGAACGAGTCTAGGGGAGGGATGGATTGGTTGGGCTGGCAGAGGGAGGGTTTGCAGGAATGAGTCAGCTTTGGGGACACATCCGAGACGCCCGGGTAAAGAGGCTAGTCTACTTACCTTTGGTGTTGCCAAGGCAAGAAGGTCTTGATTGAACCTGGTAGAGATCTCTAGGATGTGCGTACTGTATGCGCGCTCTGGCCTGCACGTTTTACTTTGTAACGATTGGTACGGCAAATACCCAAGATTGGTTGTCGGTGTAACCAACCCAGACCAACAGGCTTCTATAATCTTTATACTAATGCGTGGCTCGATCGTTTAAGTGCCGACTGTAAAAGACCTACTGCTCCTGCATTGAGTCCAATCAAGTCAGGTTCAATCAGAGACATGGTGTGCCGCGTTCGCTCGGCTTCTGGGAGTCGCTGGTGTCCCAGCCGTTCAGAGGTAGCCGCATAAATGTCACAGAAGCCATCCATGAGGAGCGACCCGTTCGCTACCTTTATAGCTCTCACCAAACCGAACCTTAGCGATTCAGTTACGTCAGATATCCGTGTAGCGCAAGGTGCGTCAGCTAGGAGTGCGTCAGTTGCCAGGGCAGCCAGGATTGTCGGACGGCGAAATATCGCATGTTTTCGAACAATGCACGGTATAAGTCCTGCTATGGAGACTGCGCTGGGCGGCACGGAGCAGCGTATTTACTGATTTGTCTGGGGTTGTGCCTACTGCCTTGGAATACTCTGTTGATATAACTCTGCTAATGAGAGTCCGTGGACCTTTGTTTTTGAGGTACCTGAGTGAACGACGTCTAATTCGGGCAGTGGACTGGGAGCTGAAAAAGATGTGTGAATATTCAAAGCCCCTTTCTGCAGAAGGGCGTGGGAACCAATTCTTTTCAGCTGGTCACAACACTGTTCATTTCTAACATTTCGGTTTAAAAATCACCCAGTGAAGAGAGACAAGTCACTATCAACAGTGCATTTCTCCAAAAATCCTTTGATGGCATCATTGATTTCCGCGTCTGTAGTCTTGCTCAGATTGGGTCGATGAGGTAATGTAAAGGCTATTCTGCAGAGTAGCTGGTATCCACCTTCCTTTGCAGTGCGCGGATAGTATTTGACTTCAATATCAATTTGATTTTTTTCATTGCTGTTTCGCTGCCTTTGCCAGGCAGATGATACGTTCCGTGTGACGACCCATGCAGTCACTATTGACCGTGTTGACAATGGAAACCTCGTCACTAACGCACTGACAACATCTTATGGTACGGGGACCCGCAGTTGCTACTGTACACGAACCCTAACTCTAGCCGTCTGTCCTGTCCAGTAACGACCGATAACATTGATATCGACTGTCGGTCCGTGTACAAGAGCAGCTGAGGTTTTCTGTGCGTGCCCTCTGACAGCTTTTCGTTGTTCCCTGTGAGGGTGCTGGGACAATTTACTCAGGGTCGCTGTACAGTAGCAACTGCGGGTCCCCGTACAGTGCTTATCAATGCACGTCCGCCGGTCATATTGCGGGTGAACGACGTCCTGGAGCTCTTTGCCTGGCTACGCACAGCAGCAAGGCAGGACATTGAATGGGGCAGCTGCTAAAATGGCCGATTTTCACTTACTGCGTGGTGCCGTGCGCTGGTCGTCAATATACCTTTATATTATTGTTTCCTATCATAAAAAGTGGTAGGAACAGTAGTCCACCGCCGTTTTAGGAGTTATAACTTTACTTATTACCTATGCTGTAAACTACACAGCTGTTGCGCACAACCTGAATTTAAATTGGCTTAACCTTGCTGGTATAGTACAAACCCTACGAAAGCAAAACACGCAAAATACCATCGCTGGCACGAGTATCACGGATTCTGAGCAGTAATCGCCACGCACTTTCAGAATGTGGATCGCTCATGATTGTTCAATACAATACAATACAATAAGGGGCTGAACGCCCGCTATTCAATGGCAATCGGTTCACTGTTTAACCAAGTCGCTTTCTGAAGATTCTGAAGCAGAAAAAGCAAAAAAAAGTGCAATCCGAGATTCCTTTCAAATTCATGGGCAGCGCCAAGAATACTTTCCAACTAGCCCCTGTCTTCCGTGGGTCGGACAGCTGTCATTGTCATGTCTTTTCAATGGTCATGATCTGTCGTGCCCGAACTCACTGTCCTCTTCTTCACTTCCCAGATCACGAGCATGCGGACGAGGACGACGAAGAGGACGATGACGAGGAGATGCCGCCCGGTATTACCTCCTCGGTGGTGGTGCCAGGCGGCGCGCGACCCGAGCGACGCTCGCCGGCCGCCGGGGACGCCTCGCGGCCCGAGCGCGAGGAGGGCGAGTGTGACGACGACGACGACCAGCCGATGGAGACAGCGCCGGCGCCGGCCGAGCGGCCCGAGCGGCCCGCCTCGCCGGACCAGCAGCCGATGGCAGTGGAGGGAGAGGGCGAACCTGCGGCGGCTGCCAGCCCGCCGGCTGATGCGCCCAAGTCGCCGTCACCAGCGGCCGCCGACCGGCCGGCCTCCCCCAGCGCCGCCGCTGCCGATGAGCCGATGGAGGAGGGGCCGGCCCTGCCGCCGCCGCCTCCTCCTGCCGCTGCCGACGAGGCGGTGCCCGCTGCCTCTCCGGCGTCCCCAGATGGAGCCGACGGGGGACGACCGTCGGCACCGGGGAACGACGGCGACAAGCGGACCGAGCCCACACCGCCGGCCGGCAAGGAGCGGACGCCGCCGCGCGCTGAAAGGAGAGAGAAAGATAAGAGCTCCGACAAAGAAAGCCGACGAGAAAAGGACAGCAAAAAAGAAAAAGATGGCAGGAAGGATGAAAGCAGGAAGGAGAAGGACAGCAGGAAGGAGAAGGACAGGAGGAAGGAGAAGGACAGCAAGAGTGAGAGGAACGACGGGAAAGAAAAGGATAGTAGGAAGGAAGACAGCGGGAAAGAGAAGGAAAACATAAAAGAAAGAGAAAGCAGGAAAGAAAAAGAAAGCCGAAAAGAAAAGGAAATGGAGAGCGGTAAAGACAAGGGAAGTAAGGAGCAGGAAAAGAAGAAAAACGAAAGCGAGAGGGAGCGCGATAGCAGGAAGGAGAAAGAAAATAGAAAGGAAAGCGAAAGGAAGAAGGACAAGGATGCTGAGGGGAGCCGACGGAAGGAGAAGGACGGAGATAAGCCTAACGACCGGCGCGGCTCGAAAGACGATGCCGAGAGGAACGAGCGGCGCAGCTCCCGAGACGCGGCGGAGAAGACAACCACTGCGTGTGCTAAGGAGACTCAGAATACCGGCAGGGATGACAAAAAGGATGACAAACGGCGTGACAAAAAGGGGGATGGTAAACGGGACGACGGCGCCAGCCGCCGTAAGGACCAGGACTCTTCCGGCGCCGCTGAGAGCAGCCGGCGAAACGACAAGGACGGAAAGGAGTCGGAGAGCCGCCGCGACGAGTCGGGTCGGTCGCGCCGGGGCTCGGGCGGCGGGGAGAGGGACTCGGCCGGCCGGCGGGACCGTGACCGGCGCGCCGCCAACGACAAGGGCTCGCGCCGGGACGGCGGCGCCGGGGACCGCTCGGGCCGGCCGAGCCGCCGGCGCTCCCGCTCCAGTAGCTCGAGCAGCAGCGGCAGCAGCAGTAGCAGCAGCAGCGGCAGCAGCAGCAGCAGTAGCAGCAGCAGTGGCAGCAGCCGCAGTCGCAGCCGCTCCAGCTCACGGGACTCCAGGTGAAGTGGCGGGGCAGTTCCGGACGATTTTCGCCCTCTGCTCCCCGCGCTGACTGCCGTTCTGTCAGTGAGGTGTGTGCTTTGTGTGGACGGTCGGACCTGGTAAAAGTCAGGCCGAGGACGCTGCTAAGGCTCGGTAAGCGTCGGCTTGCCACAGGCTGGGTCTCGTTCTGTGGAGGTGTGTATGATCCGTGACGGTAGCCGGCCGGACCGTTTAGAGTAACCTTGCCATGGTCATCTGCATACGTATGATCGCTTCTGGCCCTGTCTGGGAGGTGCGTGTGAGTGAGACGGTTTGTACATTTTGAGGCGTAACCATTTTGAATACGGTCAGCTCTGCCCTGCTCAGAGGCCATTTAGATCGAAAGACGTGTCGATCTGTTTTTTGTATGTATGCGTGTGCGTCATGCGTGTGTGTACAGGTGTGCTAGATGTGTTCCATGCCATCAGGTCTTACATCAGGCTGTACGTGAATTCACGTCACGAACGGGGCCGGAGAGCTATGGAAGCTCCTGTCGGGACAGTAGTTGTATTTCGGATTTCTTTGCCGCTGTAGGGTGGCCCTGTGATGTCTGTCGGATAAGCCCGCTTTGCCCGTATGGGACAAATACGCGGTCAGCGCGATACGTCTTTTGTGCTGATAAACATCGCGAAAATAAACCGAATCGAATTGTATTGTTGTATATTGAATTATATTGAATATTGTATATTGTATTGTACAGGTAGTTGTCTGTTTACCGGTTCCGTCGGCTGATGGTATTCAAATTTCAATTCAATGCGGTGAACGATTGAAGTGAAGTTGGCCATCTCGCTTAATTCCGGTTGGGTCCATTAGATATGACTGAGCTGGGGTCCGGGCATCTTCAGAGCGAGAAGGGGACTACCCTCCATTCCAAAGACCTCGTGAACAAGGCTGCGTACCGCAATAGAAAATGTAAGAAAGAGCTCTAGGTACCATATTTGCTGGTCATTTTGAAGTACGATCAACTTTGAGATAACTACAGGACCTGTGTGAAATCAGGGAATGTGTAAATAGTTGCCAATGTCTCCTTCAGCGTATGTTTATTATAAAATATGAAGGAGAGGAACATATTCCAGCGCAACGCACACACCAACGCATTCGCATCACCTGTGCTCATGCTGAAGGTCATCAGATATCACAGAAATATGCCATTTCGCTGCTGGCTTTTTTGAAGAAATATTGTTGATAACGTAAGCATTATAACACACATTCGACCATTGCTTTCGGCACCTCAAAGCGCAGAAAAAGACGGAGATCCTACCTCATCGCGATCGGTTCGTTTGCGGGTCGCAACTTGGGTCGAAAGCTTTATTATGACAGGTGGCAGCTGTAGTGCGTCCTACAGCGACGGTTTGATTATTTCATTTTAAAGCTTATCTCGAAAGCCGATCAGCTATAAAAAGGTTCGTGACACGCCGCTGATGACACCACCGGTGTCATATGACACGGATGTGACACAGCGCGGTGTCTCTGACACCGGATGTTGTCCTCGGCGGGCCGGGTGCTGCTCGATGCGAGCTCGCCCCATTGTCCCCCGTGCGGGTGCCCCGGCGCTGGGTCGGGGCGGCTGCACCTCCCCGCCCGCCCGGCCACCGTCACATCCTCTGTACCTGAGCGCCGCGGCGCACACCGTATCAGTATACATGAGAGCCAGTTATGGTGGAGTACGGTGGGGAATGGAGGATCCGAAACACCGATAGGGCTGCTGGACTGGGCGAACCTTCATGTTGGTGAGTTACAATGGCGGTGTTTTTAAGGATGGGGTTCGAGGCCGAGAGATGTTAAACATTTTAGACCACACTTCTGAAAAGAGATCCGACATAATACCTCAGCATATGTGCATTTAACTGTGTAATCATTGAGTAAGATAGGGGAACATTTAACCCCTGAGTTTATAATGATCTTAAATGTGCTACTAAATTTATCATTAGTAATGTCAAAAGTCGCGACCATTTTGAACGTGCACGACAAAAAATTGTGAACGAGTACGACACACTTAGGCTTCCTACGGTCATGCGATGCACTTTACCGGGCCTGTCCATGTGACGTATCCTCAACAGGGTTACAAGCCCGCAGATAGGATGCACTGACATGTGAGATCTCAATGACCTAGCATTGAGCTTGTGCTGAGATAAATTTAATGCACGCTGAGAAGCATGTGTTTCATAGTATTGACTCGTACCTAATACCCGGAGGCTGTGATGCCAAGTAAATGCGCCATTGGATCCCACAGTAGGTACTTAGCGTGGATTATTAAATGTTTCGAAAAACTGTCTAACATTTTAGAAGCTTGAAGTCAATTGAAAATGTAACAACTATCGCTGTTTTAATTTGGTACTGGGCGTTTGTCGATATGCTAGTTCGAATGTTTAAGCTCGTAGATTTATGAAGACATAATTTCGAGCTCAAAAAGGGTTCTTACCCCCGAAAATTTCACATCAGGAGCCGAACATTTAACCGTCAGTGTCCTCTTACTTTATACCAAAGCACGACACTTTCCATGTTATATCAGAGTACCTGTAACGTTACTCTGACCATTACGTAACTGGGTACATACCTAGGTACTATAGATTTTAACGAACAGAGCAATTACGGACTATCCTTATTTCCAGAAGGAATCGTATTTAAAATGCAATATCAATCGTATCATGCGGATTCGTACATACGTTCTACACAAAAATAGATATAGGATGGCGAATGTGATCGATTTAAAACGGTTTCTCACTGCTGTACCATTGAGAAGTAAGCATTAGCTTAGCAGTGGACCTTGCTGTGGATCGCAAAACTATGCAGAGGGTTGCTGAAGGGCACACGAGACTCTCCATATCCACGTATCATGAAATCGTTGGTATTCCGTGCCAATCGTAGCATCATACCGCCCTGCTGCTGTCCTAACCGACGAGCGAGCGGCGAGCGGCGGTGTAGCGCGGATCCGGGCGGAAGGTAGATTTATCAGACAAATCAACAGGTTTCGGTTGGGACAATATTGACCCAAGTGTTCCCACACCGGGTAGGCGCAAAATAGCACACAGACACACCCAGTCAGTTGTTAACAGGACTTCAGCGGACCGGTCCGTGTCGTCCCGGTGAACAAGGTAGGCACTCGGCACGACACAGCGTTTTACGATATAGAACGATTTCCAGTGGTAATTTTCGCGTACGGTCTATGGGATGTTGAATGATGCGTTTTCGATAGGAAATATTCGATTGCAATATTTTTGTATGACCCGGAAATGACCCTATAATAGGTTATCCTATGACCCCATAGAGTAAAATTGACAATGGAAGGGTACATAGGTACCTCAGGACGGATCGAGTCATTTGGAGTCATTTTCAACGTTCTCGCTCCACTTTGGCTACAAACTGCTGTGCAAATTTAGGGCACGCGTGACTTGTTGGCCTCCCAAGATTAAACGGTTGGGAGTGCCTACTGACGAATGGTTTGGGCAACGTATTTGGTTTCAGCCATAACCCCTTAGGACAGTGACGTGTGTAAGTTGTAAGACGATTCGAGGTCCGCTGACTCTGTGCTGAATCTGGGCTGGACCTGAACTGGACATATTTTTTGTATTGTTTTTGTTAGGCAATTCAATTCGTCGCCAGTCTTCCCTCATACAACAGAGTCTCTTGTAGTTTTTCATATGTTCCCTGCCACTTACCTATTGTTCTTAATCGAAGCGAAGTAAATTATTCATGCTGTCACGTGAATAGTTTGAGCGCCTAATTTATGGTTGACGTTCCTGAAGAGGTCAATGAACTGTAGGTTGGCGAAGCGCTACCTGCAACTTCAGTCACTGTACTGTGGCATATGAAGCATGTATGGTAGGCTTCTTATCCCATGATCCGACGGAGGTGGGCCGGACGGAGGTGAGGTCCGGTATAAAATCTTTTTCATGTTGCCCCGTGCTTTTAAAAGGAGAAACTAGGAGGGAATTTACTTTTCTTTATTGTTCTTGGGTGTCCATATTCATTCCATCGTAGACTGAATGATAAGTACTGCGCTTTAATCATAGTTCACAATAGGTATGCGTTGGCTAGCGAGCCCCGTGCGTGTGACATTCGAAGATCAACAATCTACTCTTACTCCTGTTACAGGTCCTGATGATGGCTGGCAAGTAAGCCATTTCTACGGATGCTGGGTGTAAGAAGTCATTTGCAATGAGCTATGTCTCACTCTCATTTATGAAAGATTGCCTTTCCAAGCGTGTTCCTTACACTAAAAATGGTAGTGATTGGAAACAAACATTTACAATTGCCTTGAATCTTGGGAATGAAGCATCTTTGGATGTACCTATACGGGTGATAACGGAACATTATACGAACTTGTATGATTTCAAGATACTTATCACCCTCTGAAGACAGCTTGGCGAAGAGGAGCAGATGACGATGGAGATGGACGTATCCGGTACTGGTTTTCTTGCTGAAGGAAAAGATTCTCGTCAGACGAACGTAGCCACATCCAACAACGCATGCATGTTTTTGGATTCTCCTGGCAAGACGCTGCTCGCCAGTATTTTCTCACCGCGCAGTTTATTCCACGGCGAGAATGTCCGAACTCCGAGTGACTCTGGCATGTGCACTCCAAACACACCGAGCAGGTGCGGATTGGGAACACCAACCAGCAGCCGCATGGGAACACCGTGCCACCCGGACTTCGAGCCCATCGACTGCACGATGATGCCGCCAGCAAAAGCGGCCAGTCCACCAAACGAGGCAAGAGGCGCACTCTACGGCTCTACTGAGATCGGATCGCCGGACCTGAGCTGTCTGCTGCGCGACTGGACAGAGCGAACACCGGAACACGACGGAGCGGCTTATCGGGAGCGGTCCTCCAGCTCGGTGGCGAGCTCGACGCTGCTGCGGCCGTCCCAGAGCGGACCGGCCGAGGCGCTCGGCCTCCGCTCGTCGCCTCAAATCGTACAGTCGCCGCTGGCACTGCTGGAGCCGGCCGGACACTTGGTCGTGGCCAGTCCTCTGTCGTCGACGACCTGGCGCAGTCCCGGCCGTCGCCGACCCGAGTGGAGGTCTCCCTGCCCATCGTTTGGGGCACAGACGGCTACTCCGGTGTCTCCACTGGCGCTGGAGGGGACGTTTTGGTCGCAGCAGAGCGCGAGGCAGAGCTCTCCCACGGGTGCGACCTCCAATCCTGGCTGCGTGCGACTCCTGGGCCCAGCAGGGCTCTGTTCACCAACCACCGTCCAGTCCGAGTCAGCTACTGGGCTGCATGATACATCCCCTCTCTTGTCCACTGGCCAGCCATCTGCCGTCCTAGTCTCCAGGCCAGCACCTGGCCAGATGAGAGCCCCACTCGGTGACCCGAGCCGCCAGCCCAGCGACCCCGCTGAGAGGCCCCGCGATCTTTCTTCTCCGACAAACACGGCTGAGGATGGCGATCCAGACGCGGACGACCTCAGTGATCTCTCACCGGACAGTGACGAAGACATGGACCAGTTGGACGTGCCGCAGGCCTTCTGCAAGCCCTTCCTGGACGGCCCCGACCTATTGTTCTCCAACCGTCACCTGGCGTACCCTCACATGGACTCCCCGGTGCTGGGCCACTCGCGTCAGGTGACCCGGTTCGGCAAGGTGCGCTTCACCGTGTTCCCAGGTGTACACTGGGCACGCGACCCCAGGGAGAGGAGACGGCAGCTGGCGGCGGCCAGGGGCATCCAGAGCAGCGGCCGACGGGGAAAACGGAAACTGGCGCCGAAACCTCAGAACAGTCGGTGTCAACAGCGGGTCAATCGCAGTGGAGGGGCTTGCAACCGTTCAGAATGATGCTAACTGTTTGAACACCGTTTGACACACTGAGTGCTATTGTCACAATATATTTATTTTGTGTTACTTTTGGTGAGACATTTACGACGTATTTGTTGTTTTAATTTCCAGATCATGACTCGAGTGACAGCAGTGACTGCTACCGGTAATGGTTCCTCCCTCAGCTTCTGAAATTATATAACTTGGTTGTATTTGTCGCTAGGAAGGAAAACTAAGGAACTTTGATAATTAATTGGAAAAAGGATTCTTTTGATTAAGTGCCTTAACATCACACAAGGAAGCGACACATACCTAAGTGTCTTTTTTTTTACAAAACTTTTTGAGTAGTAGGTATGTGCTCCCCCTGAAGCGTTTTTTTTTTTGCATTTTTATGGACCGCCCATATTTTTCAAATAGCCTTCTGATTTACCTATATTTAGTCACATTAGCAAGTTTCAGTGGCAGGTCTTCTTCCTTCTTTTTCAGTCCGCTTTTCAATTTTTATATGATAGGTAGGTGCATTGCACAGTGCACGCTACACATTGCACGCATGCGTAGGTACCTAACCAAACACACATCATACGCGCTACTCAAATAATTAAATAGTTTCTAGAGTTCGTCATTCGTCTCTCGTTTTTCAATAATGTTTCATCTGTCGCTTATGAACGCATATACGTCTACAAAAAAATGACTTGTCATGAAGTGTGCGGTATACGCTCTAGCGGTGACAGCAGAAGCGGGTCGAGTGACAGCAATTCCCAGCAGACGCCGCCCTCCGCCCGCACGACCAATCAGCCAGTGCCGCCGTCAGCTGAGCTGACCTTGACCGGTCGCCCTTCGGCGGCCGACGGCGACCGACTCCACAGCAGCGCGCCTGGACGGCCGGCGGCCGGTGGGTCGTGCGGTGCTGCTGCGTGTGAATCCCACTGGAAGTTGGTAAGTAGCCGTTGTGTTGGTGACATTGTGACAGGTGTGGCGATAGGTGTTGGTGTGTGATCAGGCGACAGATGTCGATATTTACTCAGCTAGATGATTCAGAACTTAAAAACTTAACTTCATCCACCGACAGTTTTAAAAATCCAACTTCTTAAAAAGTGAGGTAACGTTCTTGTCGACCTGGTCCTATATCAAAGATATATCAAATCAAGAACTAGGTGGGAAAATATAAATACAAAGAGGAGCATAAACTTTTTGGATAAGATAACTGAACGAAACGCGTGTCCTGTATCCCTAATCTTAATCTTTTTATTGCACCTCTGATCAAACTGCAGCGAACTAAGCAGAAGTTTTTACCCACGCCATGGTGTTGAAGGGGGAGGGTTAAATTGTTTGATCCTTTCAAATTTTCGGAAAACTCATTCATCTCCTTTTCTCGCGAATATCAAAAGAGCGCACCGTGTGAATTGATCTCTCCGCAATGTTGAACATTACGACTCCGTATCATATCAGTGTTCTCTAAGGTCGCCAAATTCCGGTAGGTGAATGGCACCTCAAGACGAGTAGACCGGCCCCATTTACACAGCCTAAATGATTGCTTGAACAGTGAGCACTTTCTGTGATCGATAATGATTGCATGCTACGTAAGACAAATTTCTAGGACTTCTTACATCAGTGACCTTTATCTAACTTGAAGTCAATTATAATGCCTTTATGGAAGGTCAATGGTTAAAATTTTTGAATGTTCTTTCGGAAAAATAACCTTCGTAATGCTCATAGTTGTCTTTCTACAGATGAACACTGAATACGGAATTGGGGAAATCGCACCTTGGCCCTTTCCCTACCCTTTACTTTTGGATCGTGCTAGTTGGTAAAAAAGTCACCAACAATTTTTCAACAATAACTCATAACAGACATATATTGAGGCGATGAAAACGACTTATATATGCTCGTTTGAATAACGCGAGCTGTTTGAAACCCAACTTACCGTTTCCAGTCAGGTCATAACCCTGACAGAATCTAATTTTCAAGTCTTTTTTTTTCTTTGCCACACGACTCATAAGCTGAGTTATGGACTGAAGTTGGCGTAACCCCTCCCGCCAGCGTTGGAATTGAGGCTCCTTTCTGGTCCCGGCGTGTTTAGCCTTTCAAGTTTCAGGACCCACTCGGGGCCACTGTTGTTTTTTGCCACTCGCACCAGTCGAGATGCAAAGTATAACGAAGCTTAAAATTTAGGGCCAGCCAAAGCAGCATAGCCCCGAATCATTGCAAATGTTTGTATATAGATGAAAGGAAGAAAAGGGCTTTTGAAATCGATTAATTTCGTAGCCGTGTATTCAGAGGTCCTAAGTAAGCTTCGCATGATTATTAACTTATTTCGACTGGGCGAGCGGCGAAAACAGCCGCGGACCTGAGCGGGCCATAAAAGGCTAAACGCTGGACGGGGCTGACTCACTCGGAGAATATAGCGCCGGGGCCAGTAAGAGGCCATGATGCCAACGCTGCCCTCCCCCCTCACACACATACGCACATACACACCTCGACGTGTTACGATCGGACGTGCAGTCACACGTGTGCGTGTCAAACCGCGACGCAGAAAACAGCGACCGAAAAACAGCGACGGGAAAACAGCGACATGCTAATAGCGACAGTGTCTATAGCGACTCTCAGAACAGCGACACACGGATTTGAGCGATTCCTCAAAAGGGCGACGGGTTATAGGGCGACCGTGTGATATAGCGACTATAGTGTAAAATAGCGAGAAATGTCATAAGTGCGTTGAATGTGTATTTATCGTGCAGTTCATTTCGATTCGTTCGATTTCCATGTTACGATAGTTCGGTTCAGGATTCGATTGATTTCGTTCGTTTCGATACGTTCGATTTATAGACCCAGGCAAGAACAAGGTAACATGCTAGAAGCTCGGCAAGGGTAATGCAACGTCCTCTTCCTAATTTATATTTAATTCTAAGTTCCCTCCTATTGCGCTAAGATAATCCAATGTTCTATATGCATGCCTATTTTGAATGACCCGCGCTAAGCGCTTGTTAAGTACGTTAAGTATAAGGTATTTTTTAAGCGCCGTGTTATGTCCCTATCTCCTCTGATTTGTGTCAAATTAAACTCTTGTAACGCCTGTTCCTTTTGGTCTTTACCCTTAATACTAACTGAAGTTTCCATTACTATTGATTTTTAACTTATAAATTACCTAACAAACGAGAAAGACGTCCAAACGTAAATGGTAAAAAAATAATTTTAATGTCGCATGACCCAAGATGCCTGACCCAAGCCCGACCTTCATTATTTTTGTTGCATGATGCTAAAAACATGCCAAAGCGTCCAGAATGCCTCCCAAAAGAATACCTGAACCTGAATGATATTCGAAATTTTCCGCGATCGCTTTGCAACAGGTCGCTGTTTCGCTATAAAGAAATATACCGACAGGCGCTACTTTACGCCGTCGCCCGTCACTCTATAGCCCGTCGCCCTTTTTAAAGAATCACTAAAGTCCGCGTGTCGCTGTTCTGGGAGTCGCTATAGACACTGTCGCTATTGTGAGTATGTCGCTGTTTTCGCGTCGCTGTCTTTCGGTCTCTATTTTCTGAATCGCGGTTTGACACGCCTGCCGCAGTCACAACGTGCGTCAACTGCCCAATATTCTAATGCACTTAATTCTATTGACATCCCGTCAATAATCTCCGTGTTGATTTAATTTTGTGTGCCTTTTCTCTCATTTATTTGTTGTTAACATTTTAGGAAAGTCATCCCTTTTTATCCCTCATGTTATTGACTATGCGCTCTACTTTTTAGAAATACTGATCGAAAATCTGTTCGTTCAGTTCCTTAGATTAAAAACATTAGGCACACTATATAACGACGAAGGCATGCCTTTCTAGGCGAACCATGAAAAATATGTTTAGTCATGCTGCTGGTGACCGTTTCAAGATTTCATGTTTTTTGCTCATTTTTGCTCGAACATGACCTCAGTTTGACTTCAATAACTCCTGACCTAAGGTGACCTAAGACTTAAAATTTTGTGTGAAGGTGTCAAATTGATGCCGGGAAGGTACTGAAAATTTGGCGGCGCTGCGCGCCGCTGTTTTTATGTTATTCAGGAAAAAACACAGGGGGGCCATATTGATCCCCCAATGGGGCTCAGAGTTAATTTTCTCGTTAATTGTGCTGTGTTTATTTCAGTTATACGGACAAATCCTCACAATTGCTGCGGAAAGCCAGAGTAAGCTGTTCGAAAACAATGGAAGGCAGAAGCACATCAGCTCCTGAGAGCGCCTGCCCTGAGCTGCCGACTGAAACTAGCTCACAGGAGCACAGCGACCGCCTCTCGGAAGCGCTGCACCCCTCAACCGGCTCGAGCATTCTTCCAGCTTCGGAGGTTTGCAATACTATGGCCGATACGCTACCCTCAAGAGACATTCATGCTGACGAGAGTGATCTGTTTATGGAAGATGATGAGGCGTTTCTTGGTGACCTGACTTCTTTTCTTGATGACGACAGCATCCCGTGCGACCTAAACTTTGACCCAATCGAGAGCGAGCCAGCTCTGGAGACAGCCGAACGAAGCACCTGCAATGCCAATGTCAGCTCGAGAACCGTTCTGCCGTCAGAATTGGACGACCTTCTCGACATGGTGATGATGTCAGGGTATCGCACAAATGAGACCAGAGACGACGTTCAACACTGGATGGAGCCTGATACTCCAGAAACCTACCACGAGAATCAATACGATCTTTCTCAAACCCTGCTCTCGTCAAGTTTTCCGTCCCTATTTGACGGCAGCGCGGATATGTCTCCGATTCCGCGACATTACCGAAGCACGACACAAATGCAGCCTTCAAGTACATGTGCGACCGACGAATGGAGGTCCTCAGAAGCCGGGGTAGCGAGCACCAGTCTGCTCGCCGCTCCTGGGGTCGACCAATGGCCCTCCGCCCCACCGGCTTCTCTCGGAGCCGCAAACATTAAATTGGAAAGGTCTCTGGTCACGGCAACAGTTACCTCGGCGTCAGTGGGGAACAGCGCTGCTAACTCTGCATCAGGCGCGGAGAACTCGGCCGACGACAGCTGCGTCTCATCCACGAGCCCCGACTTTCCGGGCCCGAGCTTCGGCAGTCCGTGCGTCCCGGCGGCTCAGGACGATCCATACTTTCCGCTCCCTGCGCTGGAGGTAATTCTGATGTCCTCTGAGGCCCGGTTCATGCACCTGGTGCAGACACTCTGCCGCGAGTTTCCCACTGAGCTGCACCAGTTCATGTTGGTGGTGTCTGGGGATCGGGGCATCACGCCGCCACCCGCTGACGGCCAGGTGATGTCCGTGAAAGGCATGCTGGAACTGCGCCGCGAGATCGAGCAGGTCCAGCCTATAGATACCCTTCTGCTGGAGAGAATCATTACAGAAAGTGAACACAAGCTTGGCAGACACGAGCGGATCCTCAAGGAGATATTGCGCATCACTTGCCGCGGAGACATGTCGCAGTGGGAACG
This sequence comes from Amphibalanus amphitrite, assembly GCF_019059575.1. Taxonomy (NCBI): domain Eukaryota; kingdom Metazoa; phylum Arthropoda; class Thecostraca; order Balanomorpha; family Balanidae; genus Amphibalanus; species Amphibalanus amphitrite. The sequence continues at coordinate 639,127 of NW_024881783.1, forward strand.
AAAACTGGTCTGGGGAAGGGAGGAGAGGAAAAGGCTTCAGGATGAAACAGACAATGCGAACTCCGCGTCCACACTGAAGCGACATCGAGCACTCCAAAAATCTACCGATCCCCTTTTGGGAGGTGTAATTGCTGAATCAGAGGGCCCTGAGTTCAGCTTGGAAGAGGTGGCCGACGAGATCAGCGTGACATCGCTGGAGAGCGACACAGAGCCAGATCAGACGGACCTGCCGCACGCCTTCTGCTACCCGAAGGGCCCCGACCTGCTGCGCTCCAACCGGGACGTGGCCCACCCGCACCTGGAGGCGCCCGTGGCCGACTCTGTGTGCCAGACCCAGTTCGGCAAGGTGAAGTTCTCCGTGTACCCGGGAATCCGCTGGGGGCGGGATCCACTGCGGAAAAAGAAGCGTCTCGAAAGGAAACTGAGTGAGGTGCTCAAAGACGGTGAAACTGATGTGTTCATCTGCGATGACCTTCTCGAAGATCTGGACATGGAGTCTTCCGTGGAATCCCTGCTCCAATGCCTGACACAGCACAATCTGCGCTGTCCGAAAGCTGCCGAGTGGCAGCGCAGCCGTTCGCTGTCGTCTCTGGAACGTAGCACCACCAGCTGCAGAGCCTCCCGGCCATCCACCAGCCACCTCATCATCCGCAAAATGTCCGACGGCACACCGTTCCTAGACGGGACCGGCCAGCGCGCCTCGACGAGAACCATGGACAGGGAGGAGTTTCTCTCTCAGCTGGCCGACGGACGGATGACGCTGGCCGCTCAGCCTCCGGAGCACTACAACCAGCTGCTGGTCAAGCGGTCTGAGACGGACGGAAAGAGTGGCTGCTCAGGGTCACGCCGCATGCCAGAGACCGGTCTGATTCGTCACCCGGTGTCCTTGCCCGGCATGCCGTCCCAGCAGGACATCTCGCTTGCCTCGCAAGTGGCCAAGGATTTGCTGAGTAGACAAACCCGGGACCTGTATCGGTCCTCTATGCTTCGATCTGACAAACGGGAAGAGATGGGCGTAAGCCAGCCGGGACGCCTCGGCAAGGGTCGTGATGGTACGGGGCTCGACAGGCAAAAACGTGGCCTCGAAACTCGAGAAGGTAATGGAGCATTCTCTGCTGCTGCCACCTCGTCGAATGACAACGATTCCCATTGGAAAAATCTTATGGATTCTGTCTTACAGCCGAGAAGCCGAAGCAGATCATCAACAAGCTCAGACAGGAAGAGATCTCTGGATTTCCGTCACGAATCGTCACAGCGAAAGCGTCACTTCTCCTTGGGGACAACCAGGCCGAGAGATCTATCGAAGCACACCAGAGCTCCTCATCCGCCCACCATCCTTCTACAAGGCGTTCCACTTGCGAGCACCGCCTGCACCCCATCTGTGTCTCACAGAAGCACGTCCCTGCACAGGCAGCCTCTCCTGTTGCCGAAGCCCGCAGTATCCATCTCGAGCACCGCAATCCACACCTCCATCTCGATGCAGTCCTCGAGCGGCTCGGTCGGCAAGCTGGGGTCCTTCAGCACCCGGCTGAGCCGCGGGTACGACACGCTCCTGGGCACGGCTCGGGGGCGTGGACACGCTGTGGGCACCGGTCCCCGTCAGGACGGAGGCAGGCTGGTGCCGCTGGAGCCCGAGTCCGTCGTGGTGGGGGACGGACGGGAGCAGCAGCCGGCGGAAGGGGAGGGAAGCGCTCTGACGGAGCCGGCCTCTGTGACCGCTGAGGAGGCCAAGAGAGTCATCATGGAGCCGCCGTCACCCAAAAGCCTGCAGGCGCGAGATAAAATACTACGCGGTATGTTACGGTCAACACTGCAAATGAATTATAACTGCCGTTTTACGATAGCGTCATTAAAAGGACAGATTGCATTTGATATAACTACTTTATGCTGACAATAATCTTTACAATGTTTCGACCTTTATGCTGAGCACCTAATGAGCATAGAAAATAGCATATGGGCATTAGATGCACAAACAATCTGATACTTATTGCTGTCGAAACTTCAAAATGCAGCCCTTGTCACAAAAAACTGTAAATCGAGTAAGCTTGATTTGAAGTAGACTGTGCTCAGAAACATGTTGTGTGTGACGCGCGTCGTCGTCCAAACCTCGTCCGGCGATCGGCCCTGCTTCCTCTGCAGCGATGGTGTCTGTGACTGATGACACCGATGACGTCACGTCGATGCACTACCACCGGCCGCGCCACTGCGACTTTCGCCGTCTCGGCATCGGAGGGTTCCTGATGGAGCCGGCTGGCGGCCGCGGCCGACTCAAGATCATCTACAGCGCCAGGTCAGGGATGAGTTAGTAGACGAGCAGCCGATTTAAAACGACCTAAACCGCTAGCCACGCGTAGTTATCCCGCGCCCCACTGGGGTCTGCGTATAACACGCCCTACTGGGGGGGGGGGGGGGGGGCTATTCATAGCCCCCCCTCCTAACTCCGAAACTACTGGGCCGATCGTCAAAATTCAAACGGCGTCTGATAGCCCTGGAAAAACTGTCGAGCGAAACCTAATTTCATTGACCTCGAGGTCACCGATGACGTCACAGGTCAGGTCAAAGTAAAAATTATTAGCATTTTGGCTTGATCACGTTTTGGCCTCTGGGCCCCGTCTTACCAGTCAGATCAGGCTCATTTTTGGATCACACACTCGGGAACAGATGTTCTAGGTACCCTGAGGGTACCAAACTTGTACTTTGATTTTCAGGTCAAGGTCAGGTCATCACAGGTCACGAAAATATTATATCATGCGTCGGTCACGTGACACATATTTTATGGTCCATTTAGGTCAGAGATTTCGAATTTGATGTCGTCTGTGTTATTCGAGGTCATTTTGAGTCGAATTTAGCTTATGTTAGGTCACTTTCAGGTCAAAAAAGGTCAAATTTTGAAGTTAAAATTTTTTAACAAAAAAGGTGTCTATTGGATGCAGTTTGAGCTCAGGAACATGATGGTGCTATTTATATTGGCGTACGATGTCAAATACGTGCTGAAAAATTGATTTTAAAAATTAATAATTGTGAATTTTTTGCAATAATGCCTAAAACTTGGCCATTTTTGAAGATATTTAGCTAAAACTTGCTAGAGTTAGTCATAATAATGAGTACTATCACATATATTCCGGTTTTTTTTTAAGTCAAAAACTTTTTGAAAAAAATGTAAAAATATAAATTTTGGATATTATTATATAAAATTTTCAAAATTTTCAAAATTTCGAAAATCCGAGACAGCAGTTTGATAGCACAGTCTATTCTGAGTCCTCTCATGCAAAGAAATTGGATCTAGCTTAAAAACTGAGCTCTTGGGAGCGATTGCCGTGGTTCAATGTTTTGCGTCGAAATCGGCCGAACATGACGCCACTCTGACGTCATTTTCGGCCGACCTATAGTAGGTACGAAGTTCAAATTTTGACACAAGGTGTCAAATTGATGCAGCCTAAGGTACTGAAAGTTTGGCGTTGATATGTCAAGCGGTTTGGAAGTTATTGCAGAAAAACGGGAGGTCGGCTATAAATAGCCCCCCCAGTGGGGCGCGGGTTATTAGGTACGCTACCACCTCATCATGTAAGTAAAATTTTCATTTTATTGTCTACCACTGTCCGCTTAAAGTGACCATCCCACCTTAACATTAGTTTTGAGTTAAGATAGCCAAAATGGGGTCCCTGACTTGCACTTACCGGTTTGAGCACTCACAACATCGAGAAATCCCTCAAATCGAAAATATCTCATTTCAAAGTTGTAGCACTTTGATTCAGAGGGGCTAATGCATTAGAATGCCCCCTCTGGATGTGTGACGTCAGCGCAGATCTAACGATTTTAAATCTTTTACTAAAACGTTTGGTAACACGCGGTGGTATATGCTGCTTTTCGCGCAACAAGTGCCGCTCTTTCAGCTAGCAAACTATTGCTTCCAAATAAAGTCGCTAGGAATAGCGACTAGGAATAGCGAATAGATCCCAAAAAGTAAACAAATCTAAAAGCGGAATATTTTGAAAACCGGTGGATATTTTTCGGTGAAATTTGGTACACCTATTCGTTTTCGCTCTTTCTGAACCGAGCGACATCACTTTCATGCCAATTCATTAAATTTTGTGAAGGTGGGAGGGTCCCTTTAATTCATTTCCGTCAACTATTCCGCCATCACAGACTAAGAGTTTTCTGTAAAATAGCATTTATCCATCTACTGACAGTAGGTATTTCCGAACCTAACATCAAAATGAATCGAGAAGCCTGTGCGTGTAATTATGGCGATTGCAAAATGAAAAAGTAAAGACTAGAATAAAGCGCGTGTCGTAGAGTGCACTCACGATGCAAACACACTAGTTTCTGTTACTGCCGCTAGATGTCTCTCAAAGCGAACGCCTGGAACATGCTGTGCCGCAATACTCAGCCGGTTCCTTTCTATCGCTAGCGTACTCCTGTTGCCGGGGAAAAGGCTGGGGACAAACACATAAATCTAACGTCATAAGACATCGCTCACATTTTCAAAAAACTTATCCTTGGAACAAAATATTTATAGTTATCCTATTTTACAGAAAGATTGTGTACGAGTTCGACTATCCACCGGCATCTGAGGAATGCGAGCAAAGACAGCTGGTTCACATAGAGGTCAAGTTCTCCAGCGTCATTGCGTTACAATCATCCACAGAAGAGGTATGAAATAGTTCCAAAATATTTTCACCTGCTACCGATCCTCCCAGTGTATAATAGGCGAGAATATGACCACCCCGTGGATATCGTATGTGCATTTGTGTGTCCATCAGTCTGTGGTAGCTTGTGTCATAGACCACTATATACACAAGTGGTCTATGCTTGTGTGTATGTGACACCGACCCTCCCCACACGGAACAGCTGGGGATCGTATTTACTTGTGCATAAGTGTGACGCTGCCCCCCCCCCCCCTCCCCGCTCGGGGCAGCTGAGGATCGTGGTGTGCCAGATACCGACCGTGCTCGTCGGTCGGCCCTCGTCGGAGCCCGTCTCACAGCGCGGTCGACCCTGCGAGGCCGGCACCGGTGACCCGACCGAGCCAGAGATCACCAACACTGACCCCCGGCTGCGAGCCTTCGTCAGTGGAGACATAAGGGACTCGCCGCTGCATCTGGTATGTCCTGTAGGCCGTAGCGGAGGGAGCTGACTAGGTGGTCAGAATGGTGAACAGAACTACAGTCACAGACTGTAAAGAAAGTTGGGGATATCACACAGTTATCGGTTGATTATTCTTATCTTCCGTGGGCGAGCCATGGTTTGGTGCTGTCCAACGGCGATTTTTTCACTAGCACTCACGGTACGTTCAAGAAGGACGTTGAATGTGTTGCCCGCTGCCCTGTGACGGGTTGTGGGCCGTTCAGCTGCAGCTGAGTCAGGCAGCGTGTGAGGCCGCCTGCCGCACGCTGGGCAGGGTCAGCCGCCGCTTCCACGATATGCTCTGCTGTCCGCCGCGACTCGACGGCTACGTGCCCCGCTGGAGACTGGTGTCCGCCAGTGACGTCACCAGCTGGAGACCGGCGTCCACCAGTGACGTCACGGGTGCAGGTTAGTCGTGTGGCGGCGCTAGGACGCGGGGTATTTCTTTCAGTGATGTCACGGGACCGGGCCTACATACCCGATAGTTGCCAATGAGGCTATGTAATACAATTATCAATGGTGGCAGTTAATCCCGATTAATATTTATTTAGATTTTCCGAAACTGCCAAAGAAATTGTCCCCTAACCAAAATGACTATCCCTGACATCCAATTCCAGTGTGCCAGCCCTGTGCTCCCACTGTATATACCTAATTGATCTGATTCCACTACAAATAGCCGCCCACAATATAGCTGACCTTACCCCACTATTGCTGACAATGCTGACCCGACCCCACCGTGACTGGTCCGAACCCCCACCGTCATTGACCTCAGCCCACCCTCCTCTGGCAGCTGTGGGCGCGGCCGGCGGTGCAGGAGTGAGCCAGGAGGGCTGCCAGACGTGGCTGCAGTCCGGTCAGCCCCAGAGCTGTAACTGCCGCTTCTCCTGCCGGTTAGTGGCCTTGGTAGCCCCCTGACCGTCACACTGACTGCTCATTAAAACAGGACGTCACTGCAGTGCACTGCAGGTGCACTGTAGAGCCTCAGAAAAATAATACCTACCTACGCTTTGGATGTGTACGATGATATAAAAACACCGGGTATAAAACGTACTACACCCGAAAGTGGTGTTGGATGACTTTCCGAAGCGAACCAATTGCGCGGAAATGAGCCTCTCACCCAACATTTTCTGTAATTACCTATAAGGTCATTTAGCTATATTTTATTTGCTTTATCCCCCCAGTGTGTGTCGGTATGTGTGAGTGACGTCACGATTGTAAGTATGACGTCACGTTGTGCGCCGGCGCAGCTCGCTGGACTGTCCGTGCTCGCGTGCCTCTCTGCCCTGCGGCTATGGCAGCACCGCGTGCCGCTGCGGCCCGGGCTGCTCCAACACCTTCAACGCCGTGCTGGAGGAGGGCATCGACGTGGAGACGGCCCGCGAGGACACGTGCCTCGTGCAGAACGTGTTCGCCGTCAACAAGGTAGAGTCGGTGGAATGGTAACGATGGATCAAAAGGAGGCTTCGATTGGAATTGAAACCGGGTAAAACTGAGCGGTCAGTGTCAGGTCCACTACTGCATAGTACCATTGGCAACGAGCCTTGCTTGGCGTGCTATCTGACTCAACAGTTGACGTTTTACGATCAACGTTTGGATATATTTTAAGCGAAGTTCTAGTACCTATTTTGAATTTAAGTGTAACCGTGCCCACTTCCTGAATAAGCCGATCCGAAATGTCACCGAATTGTTTTTTGCTGACTTTGTTCTTCGTTGTTTTTTCATTCACGGTTGTCTTTTTTCGGCCTGTCGCCAGCCGAAGGAGATTCGTCGCCTGCTGTCGGACTCGCAGCCCTGTCCGCACTGCCATCTGTTGGTGGAGATTCGCAGCGTGGTGCCCATGCAGCGGCCGTGCCCGCACTGCTCCAAACCGGTGGTGTTCTCCTGGTGTCAGCGCAAACTGCGCGACAGCCGCAACCACTGCCTGGTCTGCATCGGCTGCTCCGAGGTCAACTTCCAGCACTGCCTGGTGAGGCCGCACGGCCGACCGCAGCGCGTTAATCAGCCGCTGGGAAAGTGGAAACACATTACCTCGCCTGTGCTAGCAGCGCTTCCGATTCTACATAATATCAATGCATTTCCTTCCTTAACGATTTTGTTATTTACCGGGTTCCTCAAAACAGCTTCATACATATCGTTACCAAAAGACCCCGTACCACTAAATAGTCTCTAAGTACCGTCAGCGACCTACACAATACTCTGTTTAGTCTCTAAGCTTTGCCTGACTCACATCGACAGTCAGTTCACCCCACCCGCCCTGTTTTGTCCCTTCGGTCGGCAGCTCTGCAAGTTCTGCACGCGGCGCACCCGCCAGCACGGACCGTGCACGCAGTGCGCGGCACGCGGCGAACAGTGGCGCACCAGCCGGCGCTACGTCACTGCCGAGGGCCAGCTGTTCTCGCGTCAGCTGATGTCTGAGCTGCGACTGACGCCGACTGGGGCAGGACGGGACTGCGGCGGCCCGGCGACCAGTGGGGAGGGCGACGGCCCGTCAGCTACCGTGTGAGGACGGACCGCGGCGGGAGACAGGACTGCTGTCTGAGGCAGTCCGTGGTAAGAGGAAGGACAGCCCCCAGCCACCGTCTGAGGCAGGACTGCAATCTGAGGGAGGACTGCCGTCTGAGGGAGGACTGCAATCTGAGGCAGGATCACCGCCTGGGGGAGGACTGCAGTCTGAGGCAGGATCACCGTCTGGAGGAGGACTGCAGTCTGAGGCAGGATCACCGTCTGAGGGAGGACTGCAGTCTGAGGCAGGATCACCGTCTGAGGGAGGACTGAAGTCTGAAACAGGACTGCCGCCTGAGGGAGGACTGCAGTCTGAGGCAGAACTGCCGTCTGAGGAAGGTCTGCCGCTTGAGGCAGCCCACGGTGAGAGTCTAGTCTGTCCTGTCGATTTCTACCTCGGATTTGAAGGACCAACGAGAGACGAGAGGCTCGAGAGGCTGTTTTTGTTCTATTTGTCTCGTGGTGTTTATGTGCGTACTACTACGCAAACTACATAGTTATTAGTTAATTATGAACATGTTACACGCATTTTGTTTCATTGTAATAACTTGAGTCATCGTCACTTTCAGCACAGTAAGAGAGGAAATAAAACCGGATGACGTTACCAATCAATGCCTATAGTGATTCTTTGATATGGAAACTGCTCGGGCACTGTTACGCTTTTGTTGCTTTTGTTACATTTCTATCGCATTAGTGTTCTGTTTTCTCGTCATTTCTATCAATATATTTTTTTCCATCAACCACCTTGTTTTTAAGTTCTTATCGGTAAACAAAGATCTCATGGTCAGAGATGCTCCGTTTTCCTATGAAGGATAAAATCTGGAAAGGGGGACGTTTACCGAGGCATGTAACAACTTTACTGATGTCGAAACTGGATCGATAACACCACGGTGAGCACCATTTCTTACCAATTATATTCTTCTCAAACACCTATACCTACTAACATGTTATGGGCATGTGAAAAGCTCGAATGCCTAGTCACTGTCAACGGAACATAGGAATTCACAGCTTGTAATGAGTCAAACGTCAAAAGACTCAATGACACCTAAGTCACGACATTTTCCGGACACAGTTTGGCGAAATTTGCCTTTACGGTTCGGAAAGCATACAAACAACACAGACTCGGTCGATCTGAGACAAAGCCTGGGCGCGTGGGTGTGCGCACTGCGCACTCGCCGAGACGTATAGCAGCCGGCGACAGGTCCGCTCTTACACTAACAACGATCTAAGCACATCGATGACGTCGACTACCCGAGAAACATGGAAACAGTCGAGGAATTACTTCTCCTTATAACAGCACCATTTATGACATTTACCAGTGTCGTCGCGTGACAACAGAGATCATACAATTGAGAACAATTGCGTGGCTCTTGTCCATATCCGGAACTAACGACAAGTTCAAGCACCTTGGCTGCCGCACCGACTGAAAACAGAAACAGAAAACGGTTTCCGGCGCTCACGTCAGCACTCAGATGGCAAATGGATTGGACTGGGTCGCCCTAACAGAGCTGCCTTCGATCGCCGTTGTATCTCAGCAGATCCACGAGGCTCTCCTCCTTCAGTGTGATTCGGAGCGGTTAGCTCTCGACTGGCTCTCCACTGGCCCGAGGTGAATCACTCGCTCTCCACCGGCCCGAGGTCTTCGATCACGTCCCTGGTGTTGACGTCCTGGTTGTAGCCCAGCAGCCAGAACGTCTTCATGACGCCCTTCCCCTGGAAAAAGAAGGCCGTTGTAATTTTGTCAGAGATAGCTGTTAAACGTGCTTTTTTAGGTTTAGGAAAATCCCGTTCATTGCTGCACCGTCATTATACGCGGTAGGTAAGTGTTACTCCTGAGCGTAAGAAATGTCACAAAATTCATAATCCCTAGAATCACAGCAGTCACATATCTAGCTCTTGAGTCCGTCTCATGATTTATACCTCGCCCTATCCATCCGACTCCAAATGCCTAACGACACCGTGCCCCGCGAATGATGCCAGCTTCCGATCCCCTCTGTATCGCGCCGTGCAGGTCACTGACCTTCATGACCACGCCTCCGCGGGGCACAGCTTGGAACCCTCCGAACGAGTTGAGCAGGTCGCGGGTGCCGGACGATATGTGGATGTTCATGGCGTGGCCGGTGGTCTCCATCCGTGACGCCGTGTTCACCGTGTCCCCAAACAGGCAGTACCTGTCGAGGACAGACCACGTGACCCAAGCAAGAACAGGTCATCTGCGGCGGTCACCTGGATAATTGAAAAGAACTGCCGAACTTAAACAAGCTAAGGCCATGTGTATCCCAGGAAAAGGTTGCCTGCTGCTGGGAAACTTGTTCAATAGCTTGACATTTTAAGTAACGTCCATTCGAAAATGTCTCTTGACTGCCGACCAAAGTTTCACATGGTTTTTAGCAGATCTCGTATCACTGACATTGCTAAGGATTTCGTTCGCTGGAGATTGCTATTAGATCGTGCTATCAAGCAACAACCGATCCAAACTTTTAACGGAAGCTTTTCAAGTAATCCTCCGTCACAAAATCTCAATATTTGTTTTCGTCCGTATATTGAGAAAAGGTCATTACGGTTCCTAGATTCTAAAAATAAATGGTTCACGAGGAAAGCTAACCAACCACTTTTAAAGATTAATATTTACAAGGCTTCCGAAGCTGCATTGCAGCGCGTCCCCACCTGGGCATTTTGAGTCCGACCACGCCGGCTGCCACGGGGCCGGTGTGGATGCCGGCTCTCAGCTGGAGGGTCTTCTCCGGGTCGTGAGGCACGTGAAACTGTGGGGGTCGGGCGATAGATCAGCTATACAATTGAGAACTGAGCCAACCAACCAACCAGCCAACCAACCAACTAAAAACAGGACAATTGTGTTGCGTGGCAGGCCACCGATAGCGCGAGAGAACCTAGTTAGCGAGCAAAACATCTAAGAACAAAACATCTACATGTGATGCGCTCTTTCAGCCAGCTCCTACCTGTTTGATGGCTTCCAGCAGTGACAGCGCCATCAGACAGATGTGCTTGGCGTGCAAGTTGCCGTTTCTGACGGGAAGACCTGCAGAAGGCACCCGATATCATCGTAAAGTTAATGCGTGATTTGACAATGTAAGTTCAATGACATGGTAAAGTCATAGCCTCCAGGGCATGCTAAAATTACACCCTTTATCCGTTATCGGCTATGCTTGAGATACACATGACGGGTCTATTACAGTGCAGAGTTTAATGGACTGTCTTACCAGAGACCACCATGTAAGCGTCTCCGATGGTCTCAACCTTGTAGACGTCGTAGTTGGATATGATCCGGTCGAACAACGTGTATAAGCCGTTCAGCATGTCAACCACCTGAAAATGAATGTATGAATAAAATGTCGGACTATATCTCCCGCAGTCACAGGAGGTGCAGGTGATGAACTGATGCGTTAAGATTAGATGCTGTCATCACGCTGCTTTTGTCGTTATGATTCCAGTTCGAGGAAGCTTTCTGACTTTTTGAATTATAATACATGGCGTCAGCTACCCTGTGCATATCGTGTGTGTATCATTCTAATGTTTGATATAGTTAATCTAAAGTTCAAACTACCCCACCCGTGACATCGGCATTCGCACTAGTCAGTCGTCAGTCGTCAGTCGTCAGTCGTCAGTCGTCAGTCATCAGTCGTCAGTCGTCAGTCATCAGCCGTCAGTCATCAGCCATCAGAAGTCTGTTGTCTCACGTCGCCCGTCTCTGATCACCTACCTGTATCGGTGTGCTGATGGCCGACAGAGCCGTGAACTCGACAATGTCCGAGAAGTAGACGGTGACCGACTCAAAGTTCTCCGGCCGCACCTGTTTTCCCTGCTTCAGCTGCTCGGCTATGTATCTGAGAGTGATGGAAATTGGAGATGGTAAAAACTAAAATGTCACTTAGCGAAAATGGATTGATATCGACAAACGACTTCGAGTGAAATCGTGAAACAAAACCGTGGCGAGTCAGAATGGAACACATCTATACATATACAGGTTGTACGGACGACCAATGAAAACTCCAGCCCACCTCGGCAGAACTTGGTAGAGAAGTTCTTCAGACCGACGTTTCTCCTCCAGGAAGGCGGCCGACTTCTCTTCCACCAGGTCCTCCAGATTGCTGACGTACCGTTCCATCCTCTCCAGCAGGGCGTCCAACAGGTTCGGGCTCGCTCTGAGCAGAAACATAAGCCAGGGATCAACATCGCTGCTCACTTAAATACTCAACAGTTGCTTGACGAACCGATGCAAATACAAGCTCCATACAAGATGTAAATAAGCATGTTGAAGACACGTTGCATAGAAAAGAACAATCTAGCATGGCTGTGTCATGTGTGGCCGGTACTGACTTGACTGTCCTGGTGAGCTGTCGTTTGAGAGCGGCTGCCGTGGGTCGCTGGTGGGGCAGCTCGTCCCAGCACTGGCGCATCAGCTCGAAGTGGGCCTCGTCGACCAGGTCACGGGATACCTCGGGACGGAACGGCGGCGTGGTGCCGGCACGGACCCGCTGCAGGATCTCCAGAACGTCTGGGGACGAGCGCCGACACACAGAGGCCGGTCAGCGCACTGGGAGCCGTCAGCGGCACTCGACGGCTGTCAGGCAACCTTTGAAAAATTGATGTCTTGAAAAAATCATTTTTAATTGATTGATAAAAAAATTGAAGTGCTGGAGAATTGATTGTGTGTGTCATCAACAAAGTGTTACTTTTTTTTTTGGCAAAGGACATTACTATCGCTTGTACCCTTCCCAAAGCTTTGTCAATACTGCGGCGGTATGATTTAGAATGCACACGCACCTAGTGGCTCCAGCGGGGTCATGTGACCGTAGGGCATGGTCCTGGTGGTAATCTCCTGCAGTATTATCGCGAAGGAAAATATATCTCCCGTGGCCACTCGGGGTTTCTCTTGATCGCGCAGGTTCTCCGGCGCTACCCAAAGAAGTCGCTCTGAAATGGTGACGTACTGAGCAATAAACTCTCAAGGAATGGGGAGTTTGTTACAGTGATGCGGGTAGACAAAATATCAAAAAGAGCGCAACATAAGCAGCAATATGATATGTTATGCCGACAAAAAAGGATAGCTGTAAAGCGCGTAAAAGTTACGACGATCGGTGAATCGATCTTTTCGTATATGAGGTAAAACTCGCCGTAATTTCACCGTAACGCTGACAATGTAAGCGAATAAATTACATTTGATTTTATGTATAGTCCTACCTCATATTGAGGACTCCCATTGAAGCAGCTTCTAATTAGAGTTAATTGCGTGTAACTCCAAAAATGGCAGCGCCGGACGCCGGTACATACTCGTGGCCGCTTACCTGGTCGGACGTTGGGGGGCATCTGCGCTCGCACGCTGCCCATTCCGAACCCGGTCAGTTTGACAGTGAATCGTCCGTTCAGGAGGCAGTCACTGGACGTGAGCGACCCGTGACTTCCAATCTGACAAAGACACCAACCAGCCGCACAGTTATGAGGGCCTACTTGCTTATGAGCAGTGGCAAATGAGAAGTGGCAATGATATCGTATAAAAATATAAAAGGAGTACTTCGCTTTATGACCGAAACATGAAAATGATATCGGCTGTGACCACCAAACAAAGCTTTGTCATGGAAAGTATAATTTTTATTTGCAAAACCCTTTTACGGTAGACATAAGCCGGAAGAGGAAACTCGGTGAGGTCAATCAAATTTCACACTGAGACGGTCATCTAAAAATGAAAAAAATAGAGCAAGAAGTAGCATCATGTAACGACCACCGGATTGTGTGAAGAGTCCACCTCCTTCCACTCACCTCGGAGTGATGCAGGTAGTCGAGTCCACTGACGATGTCAAACACGATGGCGCGACGCAGTGACCAGTCCAGCTTGAGCGGACTGTTGCGAAGGAAGTGACCCAGACTGCCCTTTGAGCAGTAGTCGGTGACAAAGTACACGCGACCGGCGAACTGGAGCGCGCCATGGAGATACAGCAGGTTGTCGTGACTGGTCTCCCGCATCTGAAAGTGAAACACATTGTTTGGTTGTTACGTTTGGTCGTTTAGTTTATCATCAACGGACATGTTTGCTCCAATTATAAATAAAGTCGTAGAGAAAGCAGAGACAGTGCTAAAAAGCGTTCAAGCTAAGTCGTCCGTTCTTGTCCCTTATTCTTATTCTTCCATTGTCCTTACTTCTTTTTTTTTATTAATTTCTGGCAAAAGTGTCCGTTTACCTGTTTGAACTCGAGCAGCATCTCCTTGGAGACGACCAGCCTGCTGACGCCGATGGGCTTGAGGAACACGTTGCTGCCGCGGAAGGAGACGCGGGACGGCAGCGAGGTGGAGCTCTCCCACAGCGGTGGACGGTGATCGTCGCCAATGTCGTACTGTTTGGTAGGAGAAACAGCTTTTTAGCGGTAGGAAAACATTTTTATGGACAGGACTTTTAACGCAGTGTCTTATTTGATTAGTAAAAGCTATGTTAATATTTTCGTAATTTTTGCGGCAGTATTTTATGTTACACCTGACGATAAAATAACACAGCAATAATATTTTGTCACTTGCATCGAAATAACTACCCAATCAATGAAATCGTGTCCGAAATCCACTCATGAAACTTTTGAAAGCAGTGATGAGATGACGATGAAGTGCTTTTTTTACCGTTGATTCGTTGTCTTCAGGACAAGGAGTTAGCTGCGACAGGTGAATTTGCCATTTGCTTTTTAGCTCTAGCTGCTTGCTCCGTAATCTGGACATAATGATCAATCTGGAATAGAATCATGGACTATTAAAATCGTCAGCAGCTACACGAGGTCAATGTCAGGTGGCACACGAAAATAGCTATTGCATATGCTTTGACAGTTTGCGCGTTTTCAAGTTTCCTTCATGATTTACATCTTACAGATAGCAAGCGAGACTTGATAGGTATAATGACACAACCAGGAGCCAATGAATCTGGATCCCTGAGATCCTGTTCCATGTCACGGGATGTGTATTGTGTGTCCCTGAGTGGCTCACTCACGCCACGCTGAGCGCCACCAGTCCGAGCAGGACGATCAGGCTGCTGAGGACCAGTGGATCGGTGACCTCCAGCGGCCGGCACGGTCTCCGGTCGCCGGCGTAGCCGCACAGGGGCTGGTTGGCCGGCGCCGCGCCGCCGCCGGGCCACCAGACGTCGTGCACCTCGATCAGAACACCCTCAGCGCCGCTCCAGTGGGCCACCTCCTGCCAGAGGGTCACAGTCCGGTCACTGGTCAGAACACCCTCAGCGCCGCTCCAGTGGGCCACCTCCTGCCAGAGGAGAGTCTGGTCGCAGCTTGATGATGTGCGGTTGATTTATGCATCATAATTCCTTCATTAGCAAGATTGGCGTGTCAGAATAAATGATAGCGAAGTGTGAATGTGGATTACGCACCTCCCAGTCGCCTGTCGATGGGTTGATATCAGTGACGGTGTAGTCAGATTCCCGGTCGCCGTAGCTGTTTATTTTGATGATACCGCTGATGCCTGAAAATACAGCAGGAAGTAGCGTTAATGGTATTATTTTATTGCATTAATTAATGAGCAGATTAAATTATTGCGTACCGCACAACAATGTTCAAAGACCGTTTCCCGTGAACATTAACCCGCGCCCCACTGGGGTCTGTGTATAACACGCCCTACTGGGGGGGGGGGGGCTATTCATAGCCCCCCCTCCTAACTCCGAAACTACTGGGCCGATCGCCAAAATTCAAACGGCGTCTGATAGCCCCGGAAAAACTGTCGAGCGAAACCTAATTTCATTGACCTCGAGGTCACCGATGACGTCACAGGTCAGGTCAAAGTAAAAATTATTAGCACTTTGGCTTGTTCACATTTTGGGCTCTGGCCGCCGTCTTACAAGTCAGATCAGGCTCATTTTTGGTTTCCACACTCGTGAACAGATGCTCTAGATACCTTGAGGGTACCAAAGTTGTACTTTGATTTTCAGGTCAGGGTCAGGTCATCACAGGTCACGAAAATATTATATCATGCGTCGGTCACGTGACACATGTTTTATGGTCCATTTAGGCCATAGATTTCGAATTTGATGTCGTCTGTGTCATTCGAGGTCATTTTGAGTCGAATTTAGCTTAGGTCAGGTCACTTTCAGGTCAAAAAAGGTCAAATTTTGAAGTTAAAATTTTTCAACAAAAAAGGTGTCTATTGGATGCAGTTTGAGCTCAGGAACACGATGGTGCCATTTATATTGGTGTACGATGTCAAATACGTACTGAAAAAGTGATTTGAAAAATTAATAATTGTGAATTTTTTGCAATAATGCGTATAACTTGGCCATTTTTGAAGATATTTAGCTAAAACTTGCTAGAGTTAGTCATAATCATGCGTTCTGTCACATATATTCCGGTTTTTTCGAAAAGTCAAAAACTTTTTGAAAAAAATATAAAAATAAAAATTTTGAATATTATTATATAAAAATTTCGAAATTTTCAAAATTTTGAAAATCCGAGATAGCAGTTTGATAGCGCGGTCAATTCTGAGTCCTTTCATGCAAAGAAATTGGATCTAGCTTAAAAACTGAGCTCTTTGGAGTGATTGCCGTGGTTCAATGTTTTGCGTCGAAATCGGACGAACATGACGTAACTCTGACGTCATTTTCGGCCGACCTATGGTAGCTACGAAGTTCAAATTTTGACACAAGGTGTCAAATTGATGCAGCCGAAGGTACTGAAAGTTTGGCGTCGATACGTCAAGCGGTTTGGAAGTTATTGCAGAAAAACGGGAGGGGGGGCTATAAATAGCCCCCCCCCCAGTGGGGCGCGGGTTAATCTCGGAAAAAAGAATTGCACCGTTGTCATTATTATAGCAAAACTCCTGCAAAAATAGTGTGACCAATGCTCATCCCAAGTCTCCTCTCAACCCTTAAAAAGTTTAGGTACACCTAGAAGCGTGACCCCTCTAAGCGTCACTGAGAGTGTCTGTTCGGAAGCGCTGTGCCGAGTCGTTATACTGGCTGCTGTGTGTGCCTCTGACGCGTTCGTCGGTGCTATGCCGACCTGTTACTGGCCGCTGGGTGCGCCTCTGACGCGTTCGTCGGTGCTTCTCCACGACCGGTCACATGAGACGGAACCGTGGCATTTGACTCTGCTATCACCTGATACCGCGGGTTGGGGCTGATGAGAGGCGAACAGTGCGTGGTGCGGTGTCGCCGAGACCGGGCGAGTTGAACCGGGGAGGAAGGAAGTACGGTGTTTGTGGTGTTTATCACTCAGCAGACGACTGGTGTCCAAGCAGTTTGGTGCAGACTTCTGCAGGGACTGCTTGCTATAGTGCAAATTGTGTATGCGTGTTGGGGCGCGTGGTGACTGTGCTGCTCTTTGACGGCACTCGACAGGATTAAACTTTCAGAAGCGATGCTGACTGGAATCCACACACAAGCCAGGTAAGTGCCGGACCTACTCAATGGCCTCTAACAATGGTGGTTGAAAGCGTAGGCGGCTGGGCGATCCCAGTGCGATCGGGCGACAGTCGCCGACCCGAAGCTCAATTTTCTGTGCCTGCGCACGCTGGTTGTAATGACGTTGAAACCGATGAGTAACTATTTAAATTATTTAGACTGACAAATTAGATGGCAAATTACAATATTTTTTGTTCGCTCACAATGTTTTAAAATCGCTCACTTGAAGGGTGCTTTCCATCAGCACGATACGACCACTCTACATGCTGCCATGGTGCCAAGATGAAACGATTATTATCTTCGATTATCGACTGTTTTCTTCGATTGCGATTACCACCTTTCATTACGATTATGTCATCGACGAATACCTGCACATTGCCCACACTCCAGCATCTACAGACCCCGTTCTCCAGTCCACCGAGTGCTCACCGCCCGA
This sequence comes from Amphibalanus amphitrite, assembly GCF_019059575.1. NCBI lineage: Eukaryota > Metazoa > Arthropoda > Thecostraca > Balanomorpha > Balanidae > Amphibalanus > Amphibalanus amphitrite. The sequence continues at coordinate 656,592 of NW_024881783.1, forward strand.
GATGGTGTTGTTCCAGATAGCCCGCGTGACCTGCACCCCATTGGAAGGGTCACCGCCCGACCTCAGCACCTGGTCCACGGCCCAGGCGTAGATGATCACCGAGTCGTACAGACCCGTCACCACGGGTGTCGTTACCTGTGAATACGATGCACGACCATCAAGTCTTCAAATATTTTGGCCAAATACGATATTGCATATGACTTAAGCGATCGGTGAAATGGCTTAAAATGAAGACTTTCGCAAGCAATTTGCACCAAAAATTAGCAAGTTTTTTTTTTCTCGAATACGATGTCGATGTGGGATTTCAGGGCTTACACGCAAAACCCCGTATGGATTGTATTATGTCTTCTGCACCATTAGGGTCAAAACTTGTGAAAAATGCATAATTAAGAAAGAATACTGCGAGAAAACGAAGAAGCATCAGCTTTTGTAGAAGTTATTTTCAATTTCCGAGGCCAGGTCAAGCCGGACTAAGGTGTTCTTTTCTGATACCAATCGCGGGCCAGACGTCAAACGGTTGCCGGACGGATCCTGCCCAGTGTGCGCGCAGCGCGCTGGGTTAGCCGGCACACGGATTATACCATTAGCACTAAAAATACCTGAGCCTAATTGAGAGACCACCTGTGATAGGTGGTTATATAACGACGCTACCAACCATCCACAGTGGCAACCGCAAGCCATGGCGCTCTTGAGACCCATCTGTCCTTAATCCCAGTACCAATAACCCAAATTTTAACATGATGAATGAATACGGAAAGGAATTATTCGTTCCGATATCATCTTCGGAGGCTACCACCACCCCCTTTTCAGCCCATGCTTGGGCATATCCAGGGTAGGTACTAGGTAAGTACATATGTGCACGTAAGTACATATACCTCCTCGTAGGTCAGAGAAAGGCCGTACTGTTCCTTGCTTCGACGTTGAGTCTCCTTTATGAATTTTGGAAAGTCTTGTGTCTTTGGCGTAGAGAGTGATATTTTCAGAAGGGATTCGAACATTTCTCTTGCCGCCTGAGAAAGAAAGTTTCAGAACATTTAAACACGATAGTGATATCAATATCAACAGTGTGGTAAAAAAATCGCATCGTGGAAATGATACCGCTGACGTGATATTTATTATCTTTTGTATAACATCATATGATGACAAAAAATTAAGCTGCTACAACGGCTACTAACCCAAAACAAGCCTTATCATGCTATTACAGTTCTGGTTGTGAGATATCTTAGCGTTCCCGTGTCAATATTATCTGCTACCCCATGGCCGTGACCCACCTCGTTCCGCTCTTCTGAGTCGCCCTCGCGGTGCCATCCGAAGTTACCCAGAGCTTTACTGCGGAACGGCTCCACGGTCAGGAAGGCGAACTCGCCGTTGTTGAAGCCCAGGCTGTGTGCTTCGAGTAGTAGTGAGCGGATGCTGTCACCCTGAGCCGCCAGTAGAAACACTGAGGGCAGACGGCAGGGGCGGTGAGATCGACTCACGGCCCAGGTCAGGCCTCATATGATTTAGATCGGTGTTATGTGATGGCGCTACTAAAAAAAAATCGTATCACCATTCGTTTCCCAGTCCCATGACCTTTGTCTCCCAGGCATCCCACCGTCATCCCCCAGTCATCCCATCTTTCATCTCCCAGTCCCAACCTTCGTCTCTTAGTCGGCCAGTCGCACCGTTCATCTCCCAGTCCTCCCACCATTCGTCTCCCACTCCAATAGTTTGTCTCCCGCTCCCACCATTCGTCTCCCAGTCCTCCCACCGTTCATCTCACGGCCCCACTGTTTATCTCCCAGTCTTCCAGTCCTCCCACCGTTCATCTCACGGCCCCACAGTTTAGCTCCCAGCCTCCCAGTCCTCCCACCGTTCGGCACCAGCCGTCTCACCTCTGGCCTGTTCGGCAGCGCTCGTCAGCAGCTGTCTGATCTTGTTTGGTGACGCGTCAGCTCTGAATGGGTAGTGCTCGATGTGCAGCCGGTCGGGCCCGTCGAACCGGCGCCTCAGGGCCGTTCCCAGCAGGCGAGAGTAGGACCATTCCTCGTTGTATATCACCGCTATGTTCCTCCACTGCGCAGCCAGACAAACGGCGCCTAAAATCTCGAGGAGACTTGGTATAGCATGCTTTGCAAGAACTGAAAGTCTGAAATCTGCAGCAGCTTATGTCCCGTCAGCAATGTTGATCCGATCCTACTCGAGATTCTGGACGTGGACCAAGCTTCCCCAGTTTGGATCTGACCTTGAAGTGAAATGTTTTAGCAAACTGAAAGCGTCTCGAAAATATTTATTCTCAAGATAGTTGAGTGTGGGATTTCTCCAACGTTTCAATGCAAATCAAAAGCAACAGGGCAAGAAATCCCCATATTTCTGAACTTACCCGACCCCATTAATTGAGGAAGGTCAGTTTTTTTCTGGAGCTTGTCTCCCTCTTGCCCAACGGTATTCCGACCAAGTTACTCACTTACTCACTTGTTTGTTGTTCTCACCTGGTACTTTCTGAACACTCTCCGAATGAGTTGCTTCAGGTCATCCATGGTGTGCGAGAGCCTGGTGAGTGTCGAGAAAACCTTCTTGTCGCCGAGAAGCTGGCTGCTGCCTCCGGACGTGAGCACTGGCACGTTCCACTTGGCCGCCAACCGGCCTGCCGAACAGAGGCAGGCTCAGTGATACACCTGGCCTGCCGAACAGAGGCAGGCTCAGTGATACCTGCCCTGCCGAACAGAGGCAGGCTGAGTGATACATGCCCTGCCGAACAGAGGAACTCTCAGTGATACTTGAGTGATACCTGCCCTGCCGAGCAGAGGCATTCTCAGTGATACCTGCCCTGCCGAACAGAGGCAGGCTCAGTGATACCTGGCCTGCCGAACAGAGGCATTCTCAGTGATACCTGTCCTGCCGAACAGAGGAACTCTCAGTGATACCTGCCCTGCCGAACAGAGGCATTCTCAGTGATACCTGCCCCGCCGAACAGAGACAGGCTCAGTGATACCTGTCCTGCCGAACAGAGGAACTCTCAGTGATACCTGTCCTGCCGAGCAGAGGCAGGCTCAGTGATACACCTGGCCTGCCGAACAGAGACAGGCTCAGTGATACACCTGTCCTGCCGAACAGAGGCAGGCTCAGTGATACCTGCCCTGCCGAACAGAGGCAGGCTGAGTGATACATGCCCTGCCGAACAGAGGAACTCTCAGTGATACTTGAGTGATACCTGCCCTGCCGAGCAGAGGCATTCTCAGTGATACCTGCCCTGCCGAACAGAGGCAGGCTCAGTGATACCTGTCCTGCCGGGCAGAGGCAGGCTCAGTGATACCTGTCCTGCCGGGCAGAGGAACTCTCAGTGATACCTGTCCTGCCGGGCCGGCACATGGAGCTGTCGGTGGTGCTCTCTGCGATGTTGCGGTTTTATAAGTTTATGCGAGCTATTAACCAATTTGCTAAAAAGGTTGAGGGCATAGGCGGCGGAGCGGGGAGGGCACCGGGGCACCGTGCCCCCTTTGATTTAGGCATTTTAACATTAGCCCTATGGGCGTTGCATGGAAAGAATGAGGTGTTCCGCCGCTACTGGTTGAGGGCAGGGATCACAGGTAGGTATTTAATGTGCATATTATTCAACATTATTTCCCCCTTCCCCATAGCCTTATATAATCAATCTTAGAACGTTTTTTTTTTCAATAAATGTAGTTCAAATCTTTTGAATGGAAGAGTTGCAAGGCCCCTTCGTTTCGGTCCGAAAGTTTGGTCCTTCTAGATTTAAATTTAATAAGATTTTAGGCCTGAAGAACGACGCTAATGATAAAAAATGGAGCTCCTAACTAGCATCACCTTGCGCTGCCCGCTGGAAAATGGGACGTTATTAATTCAATGATTAATTGATTTAGCAAATGAATGCATTAATCAAGGGCTCAATTGGTGGGTAGTTAATACGCTTGCTTATGAACAGGGCCAGAATAATGATACCGCATACCTATATCCTGGATCATCTGCCTTCCTTGTTTTGTTATTGATAACGAATGACACAATTATTTGTATCAATGCATGCAATCCGTGGCTCTATTGACCTCTTCTTTGCGGAAAGGTGGGTCGCATACATATACCTGTATAACTACATATCGAACAGCTACTGGGCTTCTCGGTAGTCGCATCACTAAATTTGCCAATTATCCTATTCATCTGCAGACATGCACCTTTCATCTATGATTGTGCCAGTTAGGACCCACTAAATGTCTTTAAGCCCACACCTCACCAGCTGCACTAATCTAGCCACCCACCGAGGCTGGTGAGCGCTTCGCTGCAGCCGGGCCCGATGAAGGCCGTCACCGGACGCCGGCAGTGCTCCTCGGCCGCCAGGTAGCCGGCCTCGTCGGGCGTGCACCGGTTGGAGCCGTTGCGGTAGACGTGGGTGAAGCGGATGTGCGGGTACAGCTGCGACACCGTCTCCACGGCCAGCTCGATGGCCGGCCCGCTGATCTCGTAGTCGAACGGCGTCCTGGCCTTGGAGACGATGATGGAGACGAGGTGGGCTTCGAAGACGGGGCTGCGGAGGCGCGCGGCCGGCGCGGCCGACGGCGGCGCGCCGGGGGAGCCGGGAGCCGGCAGCTGGTCGAGAGGGTGGGCGGGGATCAGAGAGCTGCCCGTGGAAGAGGTCAGGAGATGCTTAGTGGCAGGGAGCAGAGAAACGGCCTGCTGATAATCGGAAGTATTTGAAAGTGCCGTTGAAACCGCCTCAGCGGGAAGCGATGTTGTTTGTTGTGGAACGCTCAAATTGTTCACCGAATGCTCGGATGATTGTGATGAAGTGGGATCAACGGAGATGGGAGTAAGGGAAATAACATCGACTTCAACGCTTCTGGATGAAGCGGCGCCCTCCACCGAATAGCCACCAGACGCCGTGAAACCGGGCGAGCCAGAGCTTGCAGGGGCCCGGACACCGCCGGCGGGCACATCGCCAGTCGCAGAGGCGGCTCCGGAATAGGACTCCGATCCTCCCGGCACGGCTGGGTCTGGGATTGGTTCGGTCTCAGATGACGGAAGACCATTGGATGCCGTAACTGGCGTGTCTGTAGTGGATTCGTTCGATGGATTTGCATTGTCTTTCCTCCTTGGTTGTCCCGCCTTTTCGTCTCCTTTTTCAAGTTCATTTGGAAACCTCTCTTCACTGTGCGCCTGAATTACTTTTGCTTCCAAGGTAGTGTCATTTCTAGCATTTGTTGACCTTTGTGTTAATAGATTGTCTAAAGGAGACCTGTCATTGTGTTTTTCTTGGTTTTCATCTCCAGTTGTGGAACCTGCGTTCTCAGTATTGGTTGCACTCTGAGACACGTCGATCTTTTCTGCTGATTCTTCGTCAACATTCTTCAAAATGGGAATACTCTCTTCTGTGGTAAAAGGCTCTGCTGCATTCAGTGCACTGCTAGTAAAAAGGATCAACAAAAAGCACAGGCCGTGTTGTGCATTCATTTTTGGTCTAGGAACTGATACGATACACAACAACTTAGAAAGTGGTCTGGATATTGTCCTTCTTCACTGTACTGACTTCCTGGCGTAAGAAATCTTCATCTCTTGAAACCTCGGTACATAATAATGAATTCTAGCTCAGCTCCCAAACAGAACACTGTTATTGGCCTACCTTGACCTGCTGTCCCGCCCTCAGTGCGCGATCAGTTGGCTGGACTTCCCTGAGTGACCCAGGGCACACGTCTCGCGCCAGTCCCTGACCGGCGTGCGCTCTCGGCTGCACGTGCGTCGCCAGGGGCTCCGTCGAGCCGTCTGTCGGTCGCAGCTCGACGACGTCGGTCATCGTCGACAGTGACGCAGCTCGACAATGACGCATCGCGTCGGTGGTGGAAAGGTGGGCTTCTACAATAAGCAAAGGCTCAATTTTATTACACTTTAAACAGCTTGAACGGCATTGTTTAGTAAAGATATTGAGAAAAATGATAAAATGACATACTATATGTCGAATGTATTTCAGTTCATCCTCATGCACCTGTATGCTGTCATTGTTTACAATCAACTTCAAGTACCTATGCAATACGATAATTCTCCTAAACAAGACAAGCATGTCAACAAAATGCGTTTCTTTGATTATAAAATACATCACGCACCTATCTATGTGCCATCGACGTCAGCCTGGCTCAATCAAACCAGTGCAGTCTTTGCTGTTGACCTCAGTGCTCATATATGTATGTTCAGCCTGCAAGGTTAACCCGCGCCCTGCTGGGGGGTGTTTGAACACCCCCCTTGTGGTTTTTCGGGAATATCTCAAAGACGGCGGCGCGGAGCGCCGCCGTTTTTGGTACACCTTATCATACATCTATTCTACACATGTTGTGAAAATTTCAGACCAAGGTCGTTCAAGGTCAGGTCACCAGGTCACTTGAAGTGACCTCACCTCATAAAAAGTTTCAATGTCTGTCATAGCTACACCGAGTTACCGATCGCTTTGAAACCTTCAGCGATTGCTAAGAGCAATAGCATGTACAAAATGTATATATCAGAATTTTGATATCGATGACCTAAGGTCAGGTCAATTTTGCGACCTCCCCATTTTAAGTCAATGGGAAAAAATTGAAATGCGCCTCTTTTGGACGAAAGACATTATAAACACTCCCAAACACTGAATTACAAGTGGTTTACACACACTGAACATGAAAATGGTGTCCGTGACCCCTGTTTATGCCCTGAGGTCATCTTAAGTCACGAATGGTATCTAACAGTTTTTCGCAAATAACTTTTGATAGAGGCATGCTAGAGCGATGAAAACGCCTTAGATGTGTTCAGCTCGACGATACGGATCGACTGATATGCAACATGACCCTTTCCGGTCAGGTCATGACCTTGACCTGAGGTCAAATTTTGAAATTGACTTTTCAAGGTCAAGTTATAGTTCATTCGATGCGTCTTGACGAGAGGAACACGGTGCCGGTAAAAGGAAGCTCGTACAAGGCTTGGGTCAAAAGTTATTGCAGAAAAACTGTTTCCGAAAAAATCGGCTATTTTTGCAGTTTTTGCCCCCTGCACTCTGCAGGCAAAACCGTTGACGTTAGGTCAAATCTGAGAGAATTAAGGCCGCCGTCCACTGCGACGGAATTCCGTCCGGAGTCCGTCCGGAATGTCGCCGCACGCTGGCCGCATCCGGTCCGGATGCGGTCCGGATGCGGAGAGCTAATAAATGTTTCCTATCACTTATTACCAAATAAAATATTGCAAGTAACCAGCAGCGAATACTCTTGCCATTCTAAGGAAATAATTTTTACTTACTTCATGATGATCGAGTTCCAATTCTTCGTACAATTCACAATGTTTACCTCCGATACGGCCCCAAACCACGTCTGTTCCGGACGTTCCGGATGCGTTTTCCGCAGAAAAGTTCAACGCGTCGGACATCACTCTTCCGTCTCCGTAGCAACCGCATCCGAAACGCATGCGGAGAGCTGACGGAAAATCAACAGCTGATTGCCGTTCGGATGCCGGGATGCGGTCCGGACGGAGCGCACACGATTTCCGTACGGACCGGATGCGCCCATAGGGTTCTGTGTCAAATTCCGTACGGACCGCACGCGTTCCGCACAGTGGACGGCGGCCTTTAGTCAGAAAGGGCGTTAATAGGGCTATCGAATGCGCTTTTCCGCGGCGCTGTAGCTCTATTGGTTCCCGAGTTATGCGTTGGCTTATTGGAAATTGACGACATTCGACCTGGAAATCGGCGAAATTTTGCCTTCATTGACCTCTGGTGACCTGACCTTTGACCTGACCAAAAAATTGACAAAAGTGATTTCGTCATTATTTTTGACGCTCTTTCGAACGCCGCCTTCCGCGTGTCGCTACGTGGCCCAGGAGCCGAGTTCGAAGGGGGGGGGGGTGTTCAAACCCCCCCAGCAGAAATTTTTAATTGAATGTTGTTGTTTTTTTTAAATTTAATGTTGAAAAATTTTAATATTCCTTTATTAACTTTCGTACTAATGGTTGGAGAAATTAAAAGAATGCATTTTCAACATGTAACGGGTTAATTTGGATGAAAAGAAAGGAAAGAAAGACAGATTAAAGTGAGGTCTGACGACGTATCAGCTATATTTTTATCCATATTTTCATACAAAAAGCTTTTGTCTTGCGTTTGATCCATTGTCACACGATTTGCTTATGTATTGTAATGCTCACTATCAATCATTCACTACTTATAATCACCAGTGCTCGTGTGAAAGTAAGAATTTGAGCTTGGTCAGGATCAGGGTCCAGTCAGAAACGTCGCTTGGAGAGCATTAATTTTAAACGTTATGGAACGCATTGTCATGTACTTTTTACAAACAACGAAGCATTTACAAATTTCTAACTACCCATGTATGTACTTGCACATATGTAGACTGTAGGTAGGTATATTGATAAATTCCAGTACCTACCTACTTTAAAATAAGCGTGTCTTAACCAGCTTCTTTTGGCTTCAGTGTTCCTCCAACAGCACATTTTATTGGGATAAAATACGTATAAAATATACCAAAGTGACACTGTTGACTGTTGAGGCACAATGTCGGCGGCAAAAGCGGCATATTTAATCCTATCAGTTCTTGGACCTCCTGCTATGACAGTCTAGTGGAGCTGTGTGGACGCAAGCTCAACTGCGAGCCAGAATATGCGTCTCTAAATGGATTCGCATAGAGGCTTCCTTCCAATCCGCATCTGCGGCACACATATCCATTCGTGTCATGCGTCACCCGTCACACCACTGAAAGCCTGACGAGCAGAGACCGTTCCGGCAGTGCCTACAGCTGAGCGCTGTGACTCAATGGACTGCTAACGTCATATACTGCTGTCCTAATGGTGCTGGCGAAATATGATGCGCAGCTCGGTATACTAACTATCCATTAGCATATAGAGTCTTTTAATATTTAGTCATCCTATTAGATCAATGCAAATATCTGGTGTTTTTCGTGTCCAATGATATACGCCCGATCCGCTGTCATCCAACCCCAGTCAGACGGAGGCCAACGAAAGAAGGCGGTACAAGTGGCCAAATAGATATGTTGCGCTGAGTGGTGGCCTGTTGCTGGTAGCCTGTAGCCATCACACACAAACACTTCGAGCTTGTTAGGGGGTGGTGCTGAGAAGGTTTATAACCGTCCTCCAGCACTGAGGGAACTCTGAGACAGACACCGATTAACGGATGTCGTTCAGTTAGGTAGATTGTCCCCGATGAAGCAATACCGAGCGCATGAAGTTGGCAATAAGCGGCAAGAAATGAGATGCAACGATTCAGCTAGTTCACCTTTCCACTACCCCACCGACTTAGATTTGGAGGCTAGTAGCTTTAGATTGTGAGTAAAATGTTTGGATGCCTGGAGCTTGCACTGAGACTCGATTTGCAGGAATTTGAATGTGATCTGAATGTGTGAGATACAGGAGCTGTTCTCAGTTCTCACCCGCCAGTAAGCATCCACACGCTTAGATTCTCGTCTAACACTTTTGATAAATTTTATTCATATGATGAAAAATGACCTTGTGCTCATGGTTCTACTGTTATCTATGTTTCTATGTTATCTATGTATGTATAAACGTTTCATAAATTCACTCAATTTTGACATAAAATACTCAGGTGCCTTCAAACGAGTATATTACTGAATAAATACAACATAAATACCATGGACAACAGACATCACACACACAACGCTAAAGGAAACATGTAAAACAGCTGATAACGTATCCTTTTACAAAAAGATGACATGAGTGCTTGTAAAACAGATGCTATCTCGAAATGCGTTCACATTCGTTGTGGCGTGCATCAGCTCTCCATACTGACATCGATACAAGAAAGAAAGACGAGGTCTGAGTAAGTCCATTGAACATTTACATGCATATGGAACCTCGCTTAGGATACCAGTAGCTCGAGTTTTATGCAGCAATCGTATAATAAATGACTGGCAAACGGTTTATTGAATCTGAACATTTATGTCTGTGAAGCGCTTTAGGCGTTGGCTGATGGTAGCAAGAGGTCCGAATTGTGTGCTTATTTATTCATGGGATGAGCTATGCTTGTCGTAGGCGGGCTCATCGTAAGACGTCGAGGGCTTGTAGGCAGGCTCGTGGTAAGACGTCTTGGGCTTGTAGGCAGGCTCATGGTAAGATGGAGTGGGCTTATAAGCGGGCTCGTGGTAAGATGGAGTGGGTTTGTAGGCTGGCTCGTGGTAAGACGTCTTGGGCTTGTAGGCAGGTTCGTGGTAAGAAGGAGTGGGCTTGTAGGCGGGTTCGTGGTAAGACGGAGTGTGCTTGTAGGCAGGCTCGTGGTAAGAAGGAGTGGGCTTGTAGGCAGGCTCATGGTAAGAAGGAGTGGGCTTGTAGGCGGGCTCGTGGTAAGACGGGGTCGGCTTGTAGGCAGGCTCGTGGTAAGACGGAGTAGGCTTATAGGCAGGTTCATGGTAAGACGTCTTGGGCTTGTAGGCAGGCTCGTGGTAAGACGGAGTCGGCTTGTAGGCAGGCTCGTGGTAAGACGGAGTCGGTTTGTAAGCAGGCTCGTGGTAAGAAGGAGTCGGCTTGTACGCGGGCTCGTGGTAAGAAGGAGTCGGCTTGTATGCGGGCTCGTGGTAAGACGGAGTCGGCTTGTAGGCAGGCTCGTGGTAAGACGTCTTGGGCTTGTAGGCGGGCTCGTGGTAAGATGGGGTCGGCTTGTAGGCAGGCTCGTGGTAAGATGTCTTGGGCTTGTAGGCAGGCTCGTGATAAGACGGAGTCGGCTTGTAAGCGGGCTTATGGTAAGACGGCGTGGGCTTGTAGGCGGGCTCGTGGTAAGAAGGCGTGCCCTTGTATCCGGAGCCGTGTCCGCCGTAGTAGGTGACGTGGGTGCTTCCCTCCTTGGTCTCCACGCCGTACTGTCCCTGCACGTTGTGGCCGTCGCTGTGCTCCGACTTGCTGAACTGACCGCCGTAGTGATCCTCCACGGCAAAGTCGTACGAGTACCTGTCGTGACAGAGCAGTCAGAGACATCTGGGTCAGTCGCATAGCGTGCGCAGTGTGGTTTCAGGGTGGGGTCTGTCATGACTGGGAGGAATGAGTGCGGCTGCAGGACCCCGTTCTCACCACGCCCCAGCCACGGTCGTCAGGCCCCAGCACCTGTGCCAAGGCCAGTGCTCTGCGAGGCTGAAGACCGTTGGGGTCGACAGGAAAAGAATGGGCTCGACAGGTGCAGTCCACTGAACATGGCAATTAACCTTGTGCTGTGTGCGTGCCGAGTGGGGAATGACCTTGGGAAAACAATTTCCATGTTGTGATTCAGGTGGTAGTCACCAAGGCAAGGAAGTATTTATCGTCTCTTTTGGTTCCGTGAAATATAGAGTATGGGATTTGTGTGACAAGTTGTAGTTATAATGAATCCCTATTCTATTTCACGCTCAAAGCAAATTTGTATGGTTCATCTAGAAAGGTAAAGAGCATTTCTATGTCTCAGTTTAACAACTGATGGGAGTCTACCTATATTTGATGGTGTAACCGTGTGCTTAACCCTCGCCGCAGGGCATTTTTCATAACACGGCCTGGCAGGGGGGGGGGGGGGGTGATGCGACCCCCCTCGCGATTGGCTCCTATGGCACCTAGAAACACCAAATTTGGTAGGTAGGTGGGCCCCCTGGAGTTCTCACCCCTGTGCAAATTTGGTTGCTCTAGGTCAATATTTAGGGGGGGGGGGTTTGGGGGATATAAATGTAAAAATTTCGCTAAAGACAGGTCAAAAGGTTTTCGCTTATAACTTTTGATCTAATTAAGATAGAGAAAGAAAGCACCAGTGACCTCAGCACGTCAAGGCGCGTCGAATGATATACTTTTTTGCTTGTTAAAGTGTACTTAAAGTTTTTCTTAATTTTTAAATGAACTTAAATTAATTAATTAAGTTCAAGTTAACCAAATTGCATCATATTGCACATCACTCGATTCGGCTGATCACCAGGAACACATTGACACCATTTTTTTAAGCTCTAGCGTCATTATGTGCCAAGTTATTGGCAAAAACGTCATTTGACCTCAGTTGACCACATTTGACCTGACCCATGAATAAGTACACCAAACAAAGAAGCACAAAGTGACCTGTTGTTAATTACTATGGTTTCAAAGCACAAAAGTGATGGAACAAAGGGGATATCTCCAGTATTTTTCGAATTTAGTATTTTCCCATAGGCGTAATGACCTCTAACTGACCTCAGGTCAGTGACCTCAAAAAACCCGAACTATATGTTATACAACTCGGTGAACTTAGCACATCTTGAAAGTTTAAAGGAAATCAGTCCAAAACTGTGAGTTTTACAGGTGCAAAAAGAAAATTGAAATTTGACCATGACCTTGTACCGGTGTTTCTGACCTGGTGACCTGACCCAAAGTCACCTGGACCTGAAATTTTCAGGTCATATGTAAAAAGGTTGCCCCATAGGCTGTGCCAAATTTGGCGGCGCTGCGCGCCGCCGTTTTTACGCTATCTTTGAAAAACCTTAGGGGGTGTTGCATCAACCCCCCTGCCAGGGCGAGGGTTTAAGGTCGAAAATTATTAAAAGTTACACAAAATACTTGAGCACATTTCTGAGCCGTTCCTTCATCCTTATCATTCCTTCATCATGAAGGGACGTCTCCGAAGCATATTCAAGTATTTTCTTTTCAACTTTTGGGAAACTTTTCAGAACTTTGGACAATAGGTTAGGTATACGATTAAATATATCAAATATATGTTTTTCACTAAATAGATTACTTCACCATGAACTTGGAAGTCTTGCAAACCTCAGGCAATTGATATTAACTTTACCCTTACGTGACAACGGTAAATGAGCCTTACTGGAATGCCCCGCGAACTATGCAGAAAACATATCTGATGAATTCAATAAATCTAAAATTGATTTATTGCATGATTTTGCATGATTGAGTAACACAATAACGGCGGGTGGACCGACTGTCACATTAAATATAGGTGACAAACATAAAAATAGCACCGGAATATCTCCACTTACGGGCGTTTGTATCCTTCCTGATGTCCGTAGGAGGCTCCGTACTGCGGGGCGGCCGCAGCCACCGCGGCCAGCGCGGCAATCACGAACAGCTGAAACAGAGACGCGAGACACGTCAGACACGCGGCTAGTTTGTGGTGCGGCGGCTTGAAAGCGCAGTCGCAGGAATGTTCACAACACATTCCTTTCACTTTGAATGTGTAGTGAACAGCCGTAAGCATCAAGCACTAAGCATTTTCTGTGTTAGTGCTGTTAGTTCTGTGAAAAGTTATGAAAATTTCCTCTTTTGTATGCACTGCAACGTCGCCAAAAAAGAGAAATTTCTGGCAAGTGTTTTGTTAAAATTGTGTTTAAATCGTTAATCACATCTCCTGTTCCCTCCTCACAAACCACAAACTAGAACGTCGCATTTATGTCTTTCAATCTCACCTATCTTATACCATTAGTTGAGTAGGGGAAGTTGGGGCAATGCCGGAGTTGGGGCAAAGCCGAAATTCGAGATATTTCGAAAACTGTACGACATGGATGCCACCTGTCAGTGATGCTCTGAAGCTTAAGTGACTACCAATTATCGCATGTTTGTTACCAGTCGTCATTCGGAATACTTCGGCTGTGAGGGCGCCAAGAGCGTTTTCAAGGTACGTTTCCTTTGTACTACATGCGTCTTCGAAGCTGCATTTCCTACTCATTATGCTACCGTTTGTCTGGCCAATTCGGTCAAGTAATCTTCAGCACGTCTTTGCATAAGTGTGCTGCCTATTTGAAATTTATACAGCACGTTGAAAAGTTATGGGCCTGCAAATGAAAGTATGGCTGGCTGGGGTAATGCCGAAAACGTGCAATTACGCGCGTTAAAGCACGCTACGTGAACTTTACCTCTGTAGAATAGCAACGCGTATTTTTAGTCACACAAATTACACTTTTAACCGACACAACGGCCTGTTACCATAAGGAATGATTTACCTGGCCTTTTCTTATTATATTACACAATTATAACTTCCAGTGTGCACCAAGCGTCCTCAAGCTCTTAAAACGCGTGTCAGCTTTGACAAATTCCGGATAAAATTTGAGATAAAATAGCAAAACATCAATTTCGGCATTCCCGTAGATCATGTCTCCCATCTTCGGCTTTCCCCGCAGTCCGGGGCAACGCCGAAAAAGTCACTTCTTTGATATTTTTAGTTTGTGCGCTTAACGGTATGCGAATTCATCAAATGCGCCTGGTATGTTTGAAAGACAGAAGACTGGCCTCTCGAATGACGCCAACAAGAATAGCTTATGTTGTCTACCTTGCGTGCTACGGGCGTCAGAAAAAAGTATTCGGCGTTCCCCCAACTTCCCCTATAGCATATACGGCTGCGGCAGTTGGTGTCACGCTTACCTTCATGTTGTCTGACTGAGGTGTTGATGCTCTGTTGGAGCCGCCACGGTGCCGGCTAGTTTTATACGGCCGCCGCCGCCTGGGGCGCTCCGTCGAGGCCAAGGGCGTGGTGTCGCCGGGCGGGACAGGGGAGAGTGGGGGGGGGGGGTGAGAGTGGGAGCAGCGCAAATTGCGCTCGGGAGTGGCCGGAGATCGAACAGCGTGGTCACTGTGATATTTCAGCGCTACATAGTGAGCGGGAAGCTTGCGCAATCGACCATTTTTGATAGCTAATCTAATGGGTATCTCTTGCCTGTGCTCGATAACATATAGATTAGAGATCAATTTCAAAACAGAGCAAATGAAAATATGTATCTATTTGGCACTGACTATCCAGTGCATACTTTTCATTCTGTTCACTTGTTGGTTTATTGCCTTAGTTTCCGTGTCTTTGTGATTGTTGAATAAACACAACAACCAGGCCGTGGCGAGACGTGGCGTGGAAGTCAAACGGCGTGACTGACTGTCGGAGCTCAGAGACAGCCGAGTCATGATGGAGACGTTTAGTCACCACTCACTCACAAAGATAATTCGTGGGGTAGACGCAGTGGCAGTCAGTAGGCGACATGACATAACTTGCTGATATTGTACTTAATGTTAGCCCTCGCCAGGCCCATCAGTTTTCTACATTTGTCCAGGGGTCCACGCCGGCCGAAGGGGGGGGGGGCAGCTGCCGCCCCCATAGTTTTTTTCGCGATAGCACCGAACACGCCGACGATAGAGGGAGCTGAAGCTCTTGACACACCTGATCTTTGATTCAAGCTGGATTTTGTGATTCCACCCGCTTTTCAGGTCAGGTCACTGACCTATGACGTCATTAGCGAACCTTTGTAGGTCCTCATATGTATGTTGCAGCTTCGCAACGCCTTCAGTGCCCTATCAGCTTTCACAAGGAACAGAAACTTACAGAACCTAGTAGCCATCAGAGGTCTCACAACTTGTAAATCTCGGATTTTTCCTCAAGGTCACATGAGGCCAGGTCGGTCACGTGACGTCACCATTATAAGTCAACGGGGAAATGGGAATTGCTATTTTGGCGCCGGAAACGATCTCAAACTATATCAAGCATACGGAATCGTGAATTATGCATTCCTGGCAAAATCCTGTGAACGTTAGAACGTCGTAAAGTTTGGCTGCTATGGTTTTTATGGGGGTGCTGATCACGTATATCATGTAAGTATTGATCACAAATGATGTCTTCATGCATTTAGGCCAGGTCGGGTCAGGTCAGGTCAGGTCAACCAGTAGGGGTCCTGCCGGGTATTCGTAGTGGGTGGCAACCGCCTCTGATAGCTTCGTAACATGTTACGAAGGCAACAAAACCACTTTGTAAATGTTCATATGGTTGCTTAATTCGAATTCAGCTCCAAAAACTGGCCTAGGAACATGTAAAACTTGAAAAAGTGAACCGAGGTCATCAAAGGTCAATGACCTGACCTGACATTCAGGTGACCTTGAAATCCACCCTTATGCATGGGACCAACATCATTTCACATGTTTGAACGCTTGAAATCACGAAAAACTGCAAACGCGCGGCTAATGCGAGCCGACATACGCCGAATCGCGATTCCGGCCAAACATGGTCTCAAAAAGTAGGTCACAGGTTAAAGGTCATTTGCGTCAGGGTCATCAAATTTTCAAGATAGGTGTAAAATCGATCAACTCGAGGGTACTAAAACCTTTGTCGTGATCGGCCGCTTTTTACGCGAGTTATTCGCGAAAAACCGAGGGGGAGGGTCCGTTCGCCCCCCCCCCCACTATACCGGTGAGGGTTAAAAAAGTCATCGAATCCATATACGGTGACTTTGTGGCTATTTTGGTTCACGAGCTATGCACCGATATGTCAAAAGTTATCGATATCGGTAAAATTTGCCAGGAATTTTTGATGATTGATGGCTATTGCAGCTGAACAAAAAGAAGAGGAAGTGTTTAGGGGAGACTGGGGCAAAACGCTTCCCGGGGAAAGTGTCCACCCCTTATTTTAGCCCTCCACAATTGGTGTCAACTCCAACTATTGGTTGCCACTTGCCAATTATTTGTAGTTCTCTTTTCGGTCATTCGAGTGAGCCACACCGGGGTTTCCGACCCGACGACCGTGTTCTTTAGCAAAGTGGCCAACATGCATACGTGTGAAGTTTTGTCAATATATCCTATATGTGAACGCTTTAGAAAATGAAGCGACATAAGTTTAATCCTTGGCGGCCGAGGGATCGGGGGGGGGGGGGGTGTGGCTGCCCCTTATAGGTTTTTCACGATATATCCGAACACTCTCGAGATGGAGAGCTGAAACTTGGCATACCTGACCCTTGATTCAAGCCAAATCTTCTGACACCAACCGCATTCTCGGATCAGGTCAGGTCACTGACCTATGACGTCATATGTGAACCTCTGCACGGTCTTCAGATGTCGCAACTTCGCAACGCCCTCACTGCCAGAGGGGCTTGCACAGAAAGATGAAACTTTCAGTATCTAAGATCCATTATAAGCCTCACAACTTGTATATCTCGAATTCTTCCAAATGGTCATATGAGGCCAGGTCATTTTCGTGACCTCACCATTATAAGTCAATGGGGAAAATCAAAACTGCTATTTTGGCGCCGGGAACGATCTCAACCTATCGCAACCACAAGAAATCATGATTGTATGCAATCCTTGTAAGTTTTGATGCTTCACTTTTGCATTGTTGACCTTGCGTGACGTCATTTATGATGTCACTAAATTCATACTTTTTCGTCAACAATTCCGGATCAAATTGAGCTAGAAAGCCGGGAAAGCCACCAATGAATGGACTCAGGAAGACCTGCCAAATCAAATGGTATGCGACAGGACCTCCTTCGACCAAGCTCGTGACTTCGGGGGCTCTGACCTGACCGTGACCCGAGGTCAACGCCTAAAGTTGACCTCGCCCAAACAAAAAGTATAACATTCGACGCGCCGGAGCAAGGCGAACACGATGCTGTCAAGATTACGGCTCTGTGATCGTTGTTTGCGAAGTTCTTCGCCAAAAACCGAACCTGTACATCCTGGTTAAGCTAAATATGTTGTCTTCTATCTCGTATCAAGTTCAGGTCAGGTCACTTTTATTTTATCACTTTTATCGGTCACTTTAACCTAGACATCGCACGGGTGATAAAATACTTTTGCTGGCAAGCCCCTTTTCCGCAGACTGCAGAGCTATAACTTTCTTAGGGACGAGATGGTGAGATGCCAAGCATCTCTAGACAGTTCTATGAAAATGTGCCGAAATTGGCTTGGCGATAATTGATTTTTGGAATCCTTATTTCTTATCCCGCGCCCCGCTGGTGGGGGGGGGGGGGAGAATCTGCCCCCTCCCGTTTTGTGCCAATAACTTCTAAACGCGTTACGCCAGCGACGTCAAGCTTTCAGTGCCTCATCATACATCAATTTAAGACCTTTCCTGAAAATTTGAGCGAAATTCATCGGAAAATGTTTGAGAAAATAACGTTTTGGTGACGTCATGTTCGCCATTTTTGCCTCAAAAAACGGCAAAATTTCAATGCCGCTAACATCTTCATTTTTAAAGGAATCAAGACGTAACAAAAAAAGATTATACGTGATTCTACTTTGTTTATCAAATGGCTATCTCGGTTTTTTGACAATTTTGGATTTTGGCCCAATTTAGAAAAAGTCGACTTTTTTGGGAAAATAATTATAATATCCAATTTTTATTTTGAAGTTCTAGACCTCGTACGGAAGCAAAACAGCACCGTTCGATTCGCCATGAAAAACTGCATCAGATAGACACCTTTTTAGGCCTTAAAGGGACTATCCCACCTTAAAAAAAGTACCATTTAGGATTCGGAAATGTTACTCATGATATTGTGACGAATTCTGCAAGTTTTTACGCGTTTTCATTGTATTTTTTTTTAGATATTGCGACTTTTATATTTCATCGTGACGTCATTTAGATCGGATCTGTGACGTAATGAAGGATTTACTTCATGTCAATGTGGGGGAAATTTGGCAGCAAATATAGGTATTTGCTCTCAAATATGACGCGGCTCATACAATAACAAGTGTCTCTGATTAGCTTATTCGTAAATCAAGTGAAACTTCACATGCGTGACATGCGTTCAAAATGCAAATGACGTCATCAAATGGCCGTTAACCCGCGCCCCAGTGGCGGTCTCAGCCAACTTCGCCCTAGTGGGGGGGGGGGGCATATGTTGCCATCCACCTCTAACTCAAAAACTAAGAGGGCTAGAAAGACGCGGTAAAAAGCAGTCGATAGCTCTCAATGCGTACGTTTGAAAGTATTTCAGTCATTTTTCATCTTGGAGCTATATTGGGGTCACTTAAATGATAACAATAACACGTCAAATGTATATTTTAATTTGACGTGTTATTGTTATCATTTATCCTAACTGTCTTGGATATTCTACATTGGGGTCACTGGAGGTCATCAAAGGTCAATATTTGCCAAATGTCATTATATTTTTCGGAAAACATGCTTTTATCTCAGGAGCTATGATAGCTAGAAAAACGCTTGGAAAAGCAACCGATAGCTTTTGAACTCTTCTTTCGATACGATTATTATCAAAATTGACCTCAGGTCAACGGTTTAGCCTGCAGAGGGCAAAAACTCCAAAAATAGCTGTTTTTTCGCAAAGAGTTTTTCGACAATAACTTTTGACTAGAAAAAGCCACGACATTTCTATTGCCAGAATCGTGTTCCTCTCGACGAGACGCGTCGAATGATCTATAATTTGACCTTGAAAGGTCAACTTGAAAATTTGACCTCAGGTCAAGGTCATGACCTGACCAGAAAAGGTCATGTTGAATATCATTCGATGCGTCTCAACGAGACAAACACAATGAAGCCATCCCCAGCGTTCTATCTCTTTCCAATCGCGAGTTATTGGCAAAAATCTGTTTGTAGCCTAAAATGACCTCGGATGACCTTTCTAGAGGCTATCAGCAAAAATGACACCTTGGTCATCACGGGTGGCTCAAATCATTGTGATTCTGAAATATTTGGACTGTTCCTATGCGTACACACGGATCTAGAGGCATTTTCATTTTTCTCCATTGACTTATAATGGTAAGGTCGCGCCACTGACCTGACCTTAGGTCATGGATATAAAAAATCCGAGATATACAAATTGTAGGCGCCCATAACATCATGCAATCCACCAAGTTTAAAACCTTTCTGACAAACACTGCAGGCTGGACATGATTGCAAACTTTTTTTAGGCCTGGTCAGTTAACTTGACCTGGTGACCTGACCTGACATGACCTGGGGTCAACAATTTCACACATTGTCCAAAATTGATGTACAAAAAGCTATGCCAAGCGGCGCGGCGCTACGCGCCGCGGTTTTTTATTTATACGCAAAAAACGCGACAGGGTGGTAACATATGCCCCCCCCCACTGGGGCGAAGGTATTTCAGTTAACGAAGGTATTTCAGTTAACCCGCGCACCGACGGGGGGGGGGCGGATATCCAACCCCCCCTGAGGTTTTTCGCGAATAGCGGGAAAACCGCGGCGCTTTGGTACGACTATTCCCTCATCAATTTTACACATGGTGTGCAAGTTTGAACCTCCTACCTTTCAAGGTCAGGTCACCAGGTCAATTTGAATGACCCAACCTCAAGTCACTTTTTTGCAACTTTGTCACCGTGCCAGAGCTACAGTAGATGTCGGAGGCCTTTGAAAGTCGCAGGATGTTATTAGGTCCTTAGTAGCTACAATTTGTTTATCTCGGAATTTTGATATCGGTGACCTAAGGTCAGGTCAATTTCGCGGCCTTCCCATTATAAGTCAATGGGGGAAAAATCAACTCCCTGTTTTTACCACTAAAACTGGTCGGAATGGCCCCATATACCATACATGACTTCATATACGATCAACCTTCACTACCTTGAGGTCTGCTTTGCTGTTGGGCAGCTCTGAGGTCATGTGACGTCATCAAAGGTCACCAAAGGTTTTTGGCCAATAACTCCGTACAGGAACAAGATACAGTCGCGTGGATGGTCTCATTGTGTTCAGCTCGTCAAGACGCATCGAATGATATACATGATGACCTCGAGGTCACGTGACCTGAGGTCAACCTTTGACCTTGACCTTTCGAGGTCGACATATATATCATTCGATGCGGATTGACGAAAGGATCACGATGATGCCCTTAGTTTGTTCCTATCTTGACTAATTCGAAAGTTATTCGAGAAAAACTCTCTCCATATCTAGCGCCGCCATTTTGACTTTTTCGACCCCTGTGACGTCATCTTTGACCTGACCTGAAAATGACCTTCGTAAAAATTGTAGATCTTGACCGTGCGTATCCGATGCCGTTTACGCTTGTCGCTATCTTGCTTCGTTCTCGAGATCTCAGGGGGGGGGGGCGGTCTTCCGCCCCCCCCCGTCGGTGCGAAGTTGGCGCAGATTCCCGTCGGTGCGCGGGTTAAGAGATAGGGCCTTAGCTAAGGCCCACTTTTCAAATGAAGGGAACGAATTTCTTTAACACCATGAAACTGAGGATATTGCGACCAGGATATATAGTGGTTTCTGAACCTGGCCGCCAACTTGGCTTTCTCAACTCAGAACTAATGCAAAGGTGGGACAGTCCCTTTAACAACCAACTTCAAAATTTGACCTCACTTGACCTGACCTTGACCTGACCTCGACCTGAAATTCATCCAGATGTGGTCCATATCACTTATTGAGTGTGCCTATTGAATTATATGAAAAAATGACCCATGAAACATGTGTCGCACATTCCCTTTTCTATATTTTGTTTTTGGTGACCTGCATGGGTGAAACTTTGACATCACCATTGGGGTCCCAAACGTCCAAGGGGAACTCCATTTAGTGGGGGCCTCCAAGCAATTAGGGGCCTCCAATTGCGGAAGCGGTAATTTACGAACCACGCCAGGGCCTCCTCTAAGAAATTTTCACTGGGGGACCGGAGGCTCAGAAGCCAAACCTAGGGTACCCCCAAATCCAGTTTTATCATTGGATTTAGGCCACTTATTTTTCGTCACAGCCCGGATGCCATGATTTTTTTTTCAATATTTATAACGAAATGGTAGTTCACCTGACCCATACTGGTGGATCCAGGCCAGCAGGGTGACATCGTATGTAAATATCCCCCGTGGCGTCCGAAATCGATGAAAATTTCTGGCTTTTTCACTTTTGACGATAAAACAAAATGCCTTTATTGTAGAAAAAAAAGAATTTAATGGCACAGTATTGCGCAAGGAATCTTCTAACCTATACCCCAGAAAGTGTGAGGCTTAATCCTCGCCCGCACCTGGGGGGGGGGGGGGGGTTGCCACCCCCAAGTTAGTTTTCCTGCTCTACACACTGAACATTTTTAAAGCTAGAAACCCGATTTTTGGATAGCTGCTTTTCTATCTTTTCTCAGCGTCAGTTTGAAAACTTCAAGTTTCTGTGGCTTTTGGGTTTGGAAATATGACCTTGTTCTTCAGGTCATGTCATTACCTAAATGAGGAATACCAAACATCTTGCGTTCAGTGTTGGCTATGGGCCTTGTGAGCTTTTGACACCTTGATTTCCGCTTTTTTGCCGGTTTTACCTCCCACCTATCATTGAACATGTTGTTCTGCGATGTACAGATGTCAGGGTCAGGGTTAAGGTCAACCTAGGTCTTTCTAAAATTATTTTCGTGAAGTTTCTTTGACTGCATGTTTAGTAAAAGCTTCTCAGTTCATGATCTCATGTAATAAGGACACACAACCCAATCTGTGCACACATCAGTACATACACAGACATACACAGACATACAAACACATATCATTGACCTTGACCTAACTTGACGTGAAATGACCACAGCCAGCAAATTAGCCGGATAGTGTGACAAAGAGCTGTTCTAGCTGGCTTGGCACCAATACGGCAGCGTCATCGGTATATGATGGGTTGGCCCGCTGCTTGTGTAGGTATTTTATTCGACATCACCACAATTTATTCAAACAAGATTTTAAGCTTCGCGGTCAAGAGCAACAGATTCTTTGGGAAGAGACGAATCCAATGATACCAAATTTAACCTCATCAGGTCAGTAATTGACTTTCCAGGTCAGGTCAAACTAAATAATGCTGCTGTTTAGGGTCACCGTTGCCCGTTGGAATATCACGTGCGCTGCTCATCATATACCGATGACGCTGCCGTATTGTGATGCCAAGCCAGCTAGAATCTCTTTGTCACACTATCCGACTAGGTTTTTGCTGGCTGTGGTCATTTCAGGTCAAGATAGGTCAAGGTCAATGATATGTGTTTGTATGTCTGTGTGTGTCTGTTTGTATACTGATGTGTGCACCGATTGTGAATGTGTCCCTATAGCATGAGATCATGAACTGAGAAGCTTTTACCAAAAATACAGTCAAAGAAACTTCACGAAAGTCAACTCAGCTTGCCTAAAACGCAATATTTTTAGATGACCTAGGTTGACCTTGATCCTGGCATCTCTACATCATCGAACAACATGTTCCATGATAGGTGGGAGGTAAGACTGGCAAAAAAGGCCGAAATCAAGGTGTTAAACGCTCACAAGACCCATAGCCAACGCAGGATATTGGGCATTTGTCATTTGGGTTATGACATCACCTGAAGAATAAAGTCATATCTCGGAAACCAAAAACCACAGAAACTTGAATTTTTTAGTGGACGCTAAGAAAGGATAGAGAAGCAGATATACGAAACATTCGGCTTCTATCAATCAAAATGTTGAGTGCAGAGCAGAAAAAATTACCTGGGGGGGGGGGGAGTGGCAACCACTGCCCCCCCCCCCCATGTGCGGGCGAGGATTAAATAATTTGAATATCAGGAAAACAATTTATTCAAACAGGCATTCCAACACAGAGTCCCGCTTTTTTATAGGTGACCTCCAATTTGTGTAGCTTCTAAGTTGCCCAGGGGGCCTCTTATTTGTAGGTATAGTACAGAGAACTTCCTACTTCGACTACTTGCACAGAGAGCCTCCTTTTTGTACATACAGCTAAGCTTCTACAGGCTGAGCGCCGGCCTCCTATTTGCACGTACAGAGAGCCTCCTACTGTTACAGAGTCTATTTGTCTAGGGGGCCTCCTATTTGTCCAAGCGGCCTCCAATTCGTCTGGGGGGCCTCCTATTTGTCCAGGAGGCCTCCTGTTTGTCCAGAAGGTCCCCTATCTATCCAGAGGGCTTCTATTTTCCAGGGGGCCTCCTCTTTATCTAGGGGGCCTCCTACGTGTTCAGGGGCCTCTTAATTATCCAGGGGTTTTCTATTCTACCAGGGGTCTCTTATTTGTGCAGGGGCCTCCTATTTGTCCGGGGGTCTCCTACTTGTCCAGGGGCCTCCTTTTTTGAAGGGCCTCCTTTTGTTAAGGGAGCCTTCTATTTGTCCAGGGGGCCTCCTATTTGTCCAAGGGGCCTGTTATTTTTCTAGGGGCCTCCTATTTGCCCAAGAGGCCTCCTATTTGTCCAGCAGGCCTCCTACTTATTCAGGGGGCCTCCTATTTTTCCAGGTGACCTCCTATTGGTTAAAGTAGCCTCCTATTTTCCAAGCGGCCTCCTATTTATCCAGAGGGCTCCTATTTTAGGGGGCCTCCTCTTTATCCAGGGGGCCTCCTATTTATCCAGGGGCCTTCTATTCATAAAGGGGGCCTCCTATTTGTCCAGGGGGTCTCCTAATTGTCCAAGGGGTCTCCTTTTGTGAAAGAGGGCCTCCTATTTGTCCAGGGGGCTCCTAATTGTCCAGGGGGCCTCCTTTTGTGAAAGGGGCCTCCTGTTTGTCTAGTTCTAGGGCCTCCTGTTTGTTCATAGGGCCTCCTATTTTTCCAGGGGGCCTCCTAGTTGCAGAGGGCCTCCTACTTGCCCATGGGGCCTCCTATTTGTTCAGGGGTTTTTATTTGTACAGAGGGCCTCCTATTTGTCTAGGGCCTCCTATTTGTTCAGGAGGCCTCCTGCTTGTCCAGAGAGCCTCCCTATTTCTCCAGGGGGCCTCCTATTTATCCAGGGCCTCCTGTTTTCCGGGGGGCCTCCTGCTTGTTCAGGGGGCCTCCTATTTGTCCAGGGGGCCTCCCATTTGTCCAACAGGGCCTCCGATTTGTCCAAAGGACCTCCTTTTTATACAGAGAACCTTCTATATGAACATCGGACCTCCATTTGTAAAGTAGCTGGTGCGTCTCGGGGGCCTCCACTATTGGGGTCCCAAAATGACAATTGGGGTCCCAAATGTTCGCATTGGGGTCCCACATGGGACCTCAAAAGTATACAAAGTTACACCCATGGTGACCTGACCTGACCTGACCTTGACCTTGACCTTTGAATGATATTGTATGCAACGAATATTGTCTTGGTAGCCTAAGAACACGTTTTGGGCAATCAGTCTCAGTCCGTTCTTCGGCAACTACGGTGCAAGGCCGATACTGTAGAAACTTGCATTTTGTACCCTTGACCTGAACTTGACCTGACCTTGACCTGACCTCTGACCTACTTAAGCAAAAAGTTTGGGCTCTTAAGATCCGCCTTGTTGAGAGCTTTCGATTGCCGTTTTCCCCGTCTTTCTACGACCATCGGTTCGGAAGTTAGACAGGGGGGGGGGGCAGAATCTGCCCCTCCCCAGAGCGCGGGTATGGCTGAATAGCCCAGCGGGGCGCGGGTTATTATCAAGCGGAGCTAAAATGATAAGCTTGTGTGTACTTACATATGATAGAAGAAGGTAAATGATAGAATTGTGTAGTTTCAAGACATCAGTATTTATTTCGCAAACCACAGACATAAAAGCACATGAAAGACAAAACACATTTTAGACATCTAACATCATAGACAAAGACTTCCATACATAACACATAGTTAACACCATACACATAACATATGTACAAAGGCAAAGTAAGCGAACTGATACACTGCTCAGGTACAGACAATGCCGACCATGGCCGGTGCTAAATTTTAGTATGCATAAATGTAATTATTCTGTTGACTTTATAATAGACTAGACTTGCTAATAGACCGGCTTGTAGAGCGGAGCGGCCTTGTAGGTAGGCGTATAGGCGGGCTTATGGACCGGCTTGTAGGTGGGCTTGTAGGCGGGCTCGTGGTAAGCAGGAGCGGGCTTGTAGGCAGGAGCAGGCTTGTAGGCAGGCGCGTGGTGCTCCGGGTACTGGGCGTAGCCCTCGTAGGACACGTCGGCGTTGAAGCCGCCGTAGTGGTCGGCGTAGTACTTGACGTGCTGGGTACGGCCGTCGGGCAGCACGACGCTGTAGGAGCCCTCGACGTTGCCGCCGTCACTGGTCTCCTTCTTGTTGAACTGGGCGCCGTAGTGCGGGTCGTGCACGGCGTAGTCGTACGCATACCTGAAACAATACAATATGAATGAATGAATGAATGAATGAATGAATGAATGAATGAATGAATGAACGAACGAACGAACGAGCGAGCGAACGAACGAACGAACGAACGAACGAACGAACGAACGAACGAACGAACGAACGAACGAACGAACGAACGAACGAACGAACGAATGAATGAGTGAATGAATGAAAGAATGAATTGATGCATTACGGTAAGGCTTGGCATTTGCAGGCCATGCAAGTTCAGTGAAGCTACTGCTATGTTCCGAGTAATACCGGCATTGATAGCTCATTTATGACCGAGTCACGCTACTCACGGCGTTTTGGCGTCGTACTCGTCGTGTCCGTAGCTGTTGCCGTGCTGGGCGGCGGCCACGGCGGCCAGGGCGGCGATCAAGAAGAGCTGAAAAGGCGTAATATTTGTTCAGATAAACGGAATGCTCGCAACGGTCATTTTACCTATACGATTCTATAAAATCAAAGTTATGTGAAGTTTATGAGGTAATTGACTTAGTACTCTTGGAAGGAAAATACTGTTGAAGACAAAGATGAAGTGATGGTTGACTTTATTTTCTCTCCAGTTACCGAATACAGTTATTATTAACTTATCATCACCTTCATGTTACGTGTGCGCTCCAGTGTTGGACTGGCATTGCCGGCGCTCGAGCGACATTTTATACCCAGGCACGGCGGTCAAGGCTGCACGACCGCTGAACGGCCCAAGGCGCAGTGGTCAGAGACCAATGTACGGGTGAGAGGTGCTGGGAATTCGCAGAGATGCAAATCGGTGGTCCACAAAGCCAGCTGTATACAAATGCTGTACCCTTGATTTGATGTTAGACATACCTATTTGAAAACAAAGCGTTGACGAAAAAAGAGAAGCTTGATAAATATCATTAGAATGCGTGCACAAGAAGATTATGCTAGCCTATACGTGCATAAGAACGTCATGTTTTGCTTTGAAGTAAGTAGCTCAATAAACGTACTTTCTACTGTAACGCCCACTTTATGCTTGTGGTTAGTGGAATACACGATCTAATAATAATAATAATAATACATAAACACCTGAAAAGAAGCATGGGATTTCACTTTTCAGCCTTGGTCCGCCAAAAAAGCAAAAAAAAAAACAGAAAACAAAAAAAACTGGTGAGTTGTGCCTTTTATCCGCCGTCGTATCTTCAGGACTGGCAGTAACTCCTAACCATTGATAACCAATTCTATCTCCAAGGCGCTGGACCCTTGGGCCGGTGAGCCTGGATTATTTGCTTGGGGTTATTTCGGTACGGTAACTTGCAGCTACCCCAAACGAGTTTACCGCATTTGGTGAGATCGGCCCCAGGATTGCTGCAGCTGGCTGGCCTGCCCCGTACGGGACGGTCTCAACAGTCTCTTCGGAAATATCGGAAATATCGACTACAGGTCATTGTTGGCCGTTGGGTATTGATGTAAAAGCAAGCATCTTTTTATAAAGCATTCTGATTGAAGCAATTCTTATGAGCCGAAAGGATGCAAACCGTATCCAATAAACGAGAACCCGTGAACATAACAAGGATGAAGGGATAACGGCCTGCGGCCTTTTTTTGCTGGGTAGCCCCATCCTTTCTTCCCCGTAATTGTCTACTCTTGATGCATCTAGGTGACCGTCGTGGCACGTGGCGGCACGTGAAAGGGGTGTTCAAGCTATTTTGCAAACGTGGCGATTTTGAGAGGCCTACATATTATAGGTATCTCGGCAACCGCTTAGGCAATTGACATACAGTAATTTTTGTAGGGTAGTTACATCTCTTCAACCAAACATCGAATGCTCTCGATGCTTGTGAGTCACCCCACGTACAAAATGCAAAAAAGAGGTGTCAAAACTCAAAGACGTCCCCATTACAATAATTCGGTAATTACTGAGGCAATTTCGCCGAAACTTGGCATACAGGTAGGCACCCACCAGGCAATGCATTCGTATGTGTTACGGTAAGGGTGCTACTACACGTGCGCCTGTGCAGGGGGCGCTTTCAGATCTCGAGAACGGCTGGTCCGATTGCACCCAAATTTATTAGATCGCAAGCAACCGGTTGGTAAAGTGCTGTGCACAAGCCCGTTGGAAGTATCCTCTCCCTCGCTCGCTCGTTCTTCGTCCAAAAGGCGTTTCGCCTGTATTATTGGCTTGGCCTTTCGGTTATTCGAGGAGTATTTTGGGCTGCTACCTGGCTACTGCCGACCTATATACGGCCTTGCTGCCGACCTGCAGGTCATCACCATGGGTCACCCGCTCTGGCATAAGGCTCTTTGGCACGTTCTAATGAGTGTGACTTAGCATCCGATGTCTTCTCTCTGCAGCCCAATAATGTCTTGATTCTTGATTCTTGATCTTCGGCTAACGATCCTCCACAAATTCTTACATATGGGGTCGGTGATTTGTTGTCGTTCGATTTTTATAGTTCATTAGGCAAGCCATAAGATATTATGTCACTTAAAATGGACACTTGAATCCGTATTTTCATGACCCTGAAATTCGGTCCAAGCATGCCTTGGTCCAAGCATGAAAGTGGAAATTGAAATTAAGCGTTAATTGTTTGTAATTCGTTACGCTAGTCTTGATGGAAACCCGCCATCTGGTCGCTCCATCAGACCACGTGGCGGCCATTTCACGGTGGGCGGTTTTGGCGGCCAGCGGCGCGACCTCGGCCCGTTGGCGCCGTTATCCGCAGCGCGCAATGGCGGGAACTCGGGCGCGCAAGTGGGCCCGGCGCGCGAGAGCAAGGTCGTGCGGCGGGGGCGCGGCCGGCAGCCGGCGCCCCGGGAGTCGCGCGTAAGACGCCGCCGGTGACGTAACGGCGTGTGAGGCGTGACGTAACGGAGGCGGGGCAGGGCGCCGGCGCCCCGGCCGGTCACGGCTGGTCGCCGCCGCGCCGGTGACCGACCGTTTTGGTTTGGCGTGGTCCGGTCACAGTGACCCGACCGGCGAGTCACATCCGGCGGACCCCGCCCGCGGCCGGCGCGCGGTGGGCCGCCACACACTGGCCGCAGCTCGGCCACGTTAATGAACGCCATGAAAATGATCAATGGCGGTGCGTGAATGTGCTGTGTTGTGGTCACGCTGAACAAATGCATGATAAATTAGATCATAAAGTGCACGCTGTTTGTACATTGTCTGGTGATGTTTGTAGTTTTTTTCCTTTTTCCTTCGAGCTATACAGATAAAAGGTTATTTATTAAAAAATGGCGCTCCGTTAGTATCTTATTTTGAGAAAAGAAATATGTATATTCACTGGCCTTTTTTTAGTCTGCCAAGCATATCCGTTTGAGTGTGATTTTCACATCCGCTCCCTGCTCTACAATTTATGATATATTTGTGTTGTATTTTTTGCCCGTTTTCCCATTCTCATCTCCGGATCGGCCGACGTCGAAAGTCCAGCCCATGTGTCAGATCATCGGCGGTTGTGCGCTCTATAGTCAGTCTTAAAAGTACCGCGCAAAATACCGGTGGGTCCATCAATCCTGACCGAGGAAGGGGCTGCTATAATTTGAAAGTCATCGAAACAATTGACCTGGGGAATGGACGAGGATGTCAATTGCTTCGGTGACTCAAATGTAGCAGTCCTTCCACGGTCGGGTTTGACAGATCCCCCGCACTGTTGCGCAGTACTTTTAAGACTGACTGCACGTTTAGATTGGCCCGCCCACAGGCTGCCTTAGAGCCGTCTTTAGGCTGCCAGCTCTTACATCGGAGAAAATACGCATATCTTTCCCTTCTGACCGGATGAAAGCATGCATAAGACCACCTTTTAGTGCATACCAAAGTACGCAAGGACTTGATCCGCAGAAACGTCTGCTTTTTCAATGACGGAAATGTCAGGCGGCCAGTCTGATCAGTAAGCAGCGCCGTTGAACCCACTACACCTATGTGCGGACACACAGACGGAGTATGATGCTTTCATAAACTAGATGATGAGAATTTACATATTTTTCAATTCGAATACTGCCACTTTTCAATATGCATGTATACTACGCCTCCGTCTAGCCTCTACAGTTCTATTACTTTGCATACACAAGAGGTTCTGTCAACTGTTTTCATTTTATCATCGATTACCAAACCTCGATTTAGAAATCCGTCAATGCAAATCATTGATTGAGATCATTATGCGCCGCAAACGATAATGAGTCTGACCTGTGCAAGTGGGTGTGTCCGCTGGTAAACTGACATGACCAGCAAATTAAAAGGACCGCCGTTAGGCCGGTGATTAAGACTCAGCTTGGTGCCATTATTCATACAAGACGCTCTGAAAGCTCTAAAAAAAACGTTCCTAGAAAAAAAAAGACAAAGCGCAATAGTTATCTTTTCCTTCTGTTGTTTTCTTTTATAGAATGCAGTTGATATTTTCTGGCGCGGTAAAATAGGTAGGTAAATAGGTGACCCTTCATAAATGGCGTTTGCGTCTTCAACTGATCAGAAATTTAGCGTTAGCGATTCACCGAAATGCTAGCTGCCGAAAATGCCATTATACAGTGCATTTAAGCTGTAACAAGCGCGCCTAGAGAATAACCAGTAACGTACATTTTCAGTTTCAGTCGATCATTGCGATGCCGTCCGAAAGATAACATGGATTTGCTGAATCGGTGAGTTTTTTCCCTCTCCTTTATCAGAGTGTGGTCAGCTGACCGCCATATCAACTCGCCTGCGACGCTGAACGTTTGCGACTTTCCCAGGCAGTTTGCACTTCCTTCACCCCAGAAAATGCAGCGCCGCCCACTGGACTGTAAACCATGCTCCAGTTGCCGACAGGACTGCGACCTTGGTGCAGCAGTCACGGCCGCCGGCTGGTGGACCGCCACGCCACCTGGTCATGGTGCCGCAGCGGTGGGCCATCGCGTGGCCAGGGGACATTTTCAACAGTAATATCTAAACTAAACAATAAATATGCAAATACGATGCAACTTATTCGCCTCGTCATCTACAGTGGCATGTTTTAACAAACTTAAGATACATATGCATTAGGGTGCATCAAACGCCCCACTTTTTCGAAAAATTTCTACGAACCCCCTGTCACCAAAATTAATTTGTTACGTATCCTAAATGTATCAACCATGCCAAATTTCAAGAATTTCTGAAGCCATCTAGGGGGTCCGCATTGACCCTAAAGTTAACGAAATTTCATGAAATTGATCATTAATGGCGCTTAATTACAAATTATTTAAAATTATTCTTAGGTCAAAATATCTTTTAGAATCGCTAAACATTGCAAGTGCTATCGTAAAACTGCCCACCAAATCAATCTGAAATGTATCTGATTTCACCTATACACTGTAAACTCATTTTGACAAGGGGTTGTCGTCCAACGACGAGCGTTTGTCAAAAATACTAATAAAGGTTATGTCGAACGACGAATATCTTGTCATAGTTGGTTGAATCAACAGGGCAAATATTAGTATCAGCCTCAACACCTAGTCGACCATTCATAAAATTGACAAGGATTATGGAGGCTATTGTGAAAACTACCAGGGTCTTATTCGTAATATGGAACATAGATTTGCTTATGATTTGTAATTTATATCCTTGTCGAAAGAACCAGCTACACCATTGCAACAATACTGATACATACTTATGTAATCTATGTCCTTGTCAAAGGTATCAGCTACACCTTTGCAACACGGACTTAGTTACGCTAGTTAGACGTGTTAGTAGTAACATATACAAAGCTGTTACTTGTTATATAGGTGGCGCCAAAAAACGTTTCCGGCCGTTTCATTTTGAAAGTTTCAGTTGCGCGCCAACCGCCGTGCAGTGATGTGGCCTCCTGCGCACTTCCGTAAAAATGGTAGGTGATAACAGTGTTCGGTCGTTTTTGTCATTTTTTAATGAAATGTATGTCTTTCAACTGATAGTAAGGCAGATTGAATCAGAGAAATTTGCTAAATAAGCGCGTGATGTATGGAAGCAAGCACAATGTGTTCTGCTCCAGGCCATATTGTTCTGCATATGCTATAATACACTGTAAAAAATATTGACGAGCTATGTGTCAAAACAAGGGTCTCGAAACAGTCACCAGGTTGTCAATGCTTCCGGTACCTACCACTTGACTAGTTACCGCTTAGTTAGCTTACAGGCTGAGAACTATCCAGATCGTTATGATCCGGTATTGTAATGATACTCTAGGTGTACCTTTGTTTTGAAGTGCTGAATTAACTATCAAGGTTGTTTGACGTTTGTTTTCGCCTCAATCCGAAACGAGGAAGACCCTCATCAAATTATTAGGTGAAAGCCAGCCTCAGGATGATCAAAATACTAGGGGTAGTTTTGTTATAGTAATCTGTGAAGGGTGAGGAACAAGCCGTAGCAATGCACTCGTCACTAAACCAGCCTGAGATTATTCGCCAGGTAGCTGCTGCGTTTCCCTACTTGCTGAATCATGTTTGCAACTTTCCATTTCCAGACACTTTTCACGGCAAATAAATTGTTGGGTTATTTGGAAGGTGAATGACAATTTTATTTCTATAAGTCAATACATTTGTATTTCCGATTGCCCTAAAACTTTTTTTTTTAATCGTTTGCGGTAGGTTTTTATTGTTCGCAGTAAAGTTGCGCACCTGTGAATCCTTCACTTAATGCGTTCCCGGCTTCCCGGCGTCAGTTGCGCTGTGCCGTGCCGCGTTCGGTCGGGGGTGCGCGTGTCTGTGAAGTGCGAGTGTTTATCACTGGGCAAACCTGTATCGTTTCCATTTGTGCAGTGTCTAGTTATGAAGAATTGCTTGCCGATATATGACCTGCAGTGATCGACGTTCTGATCAATAACTTGCCATAAGCCATTATTCTCAACCAAATCGCGCAGAGACGTTTGCAAAGTTGTCGAGAGGGGGGGGGGGACAAGAGCGATTTTAAATGAATTGCTCTCCATGCAGTGCAATAGGACTTAGGTTTAATTTTTCGAAAGTTGTGGAGCCGCCCCTGGTGTCCGGCCTGGCCAACTCTCTCAAGAACTGACAGCTAACGGAACACTGAAGTTTCACTACGACGATTTCCGCCAAAGTTATGAAGAAAAGGCAAGTGCAAGAAGTACAAAATTTCTTTTGGTAATCAAAACTTAGGTTTGGCAAATTCCAAACCCTAAGTCACTACAACTGTGGATATAAATAAGCTGGTTATTGACGGCCAAGCTCTGGCCAATCTGAGGTTCAGACCTATCATCAAGTTCATGAGGCAGCTGCGGTTTGGGCGGCTCACGGGCTCCACTGCATAGGCTCAGACAGGTACTCTACAAAATGTCTTCTGTGTTCTTAGGTTCAGATCTATCGATAGGTATGTGCATGCTTCTGATTCGATTGATAACTGTAAACGGGCGCTGGAAGTGAAAGGTTCGCTTGATATACGAAAGGTGCATTGCAAGAAAGCACATTATTTCAGAAATACACTTTCATTTTATCTTGAGCGTTTTTGGAATGGGCCGGATGAATTCGTCATCAAACTGGTAAGGGATTTCGTTTGAAGACCACCGATATTTAATAATATGATGGTCTTCAAACGAATTCGTTGGCAAATTCGATGACTGCATTGGGCGGCGTAGGATCTGCTGGTCATCTGACTATGGGTTGATTAGGGCCTAGTTGGGCCCCTAGTTTTGACCTAGTTTGAGCTTCATTTGTTAAGTAGGAACAAGACGATGCTTCTTTTGAACATCGTCACTAAACAAGCCGCCCTCGTTTTGACATTGTTTTTCGTTATTATTGTTACTAGGTACTTTGTTATCATACACAGCATTAACGAGGACCTGCTTCCAAAACAAGGCAGAAACGCTCCAGCTATTTTTGGGACGTGGTAAAAACTAACCGACACCTGGTAACTGTCATCTGACGAACACAAAACAAGCCAGGGGCTCGCAGCGTGTGTCAAAAGTAGGATGCAAAACTAGTCTGTACCCCCGACATTTAGCGTTGAGAATCATTTGACGAGGGATAGTCAATATTTTTTACAGTGTATAGCGATGCTTTCTTTCAGGCTTTCATCAGGAGTGAAAGCTCCAGCTTACAAGCAAGGGTCGCTACACTGAAGACAGAAAACTGCAGAAACTCAATAATTCTAAAAATGAAAAAGCACCTGAATTCCAAGCAAGGGGCTAATGAATTTGAATGCCCCTTAGATTTGAATGGGTTTGCCCCTTAAAATTCGTGTTCCGCAGACTTAGAAATAACATATTTCCGAATCAAGGCATTCCTCGATGTTGCGAGTCCCCAAACCAGTTATTGCGAGGCAGGGAACCCAAGTTGACTACCAACTCAAACCTAATGCATGTAAACGTGTGGTTCTACAGTGTACTCGATAAGTGATGACGCTCATTGCCTTTTCGCATGCGTTATTGCCCTTGCCCCTTGGGTCATGAGTGTCATCACCATTGTGTGTGTAATGTGTATGTACCGTTTTAAATACATGACCTACTTTCAGTAATGCTGTTTTGCTGTAATAATGAGACTGCAGAGCGGCGACCTGCGATTTGTGGAGAAAACTGACGAATACAAGGGAGGTCTTTGTAAAACGTTACAAACCTGAGACTAGTAGATTGCTTACAAGTACAGGTTTGCTGCACGTAGACATTACTATGCTAACTAAGATTTGCATTGACTTGACTTAACAAGTACACTGCTCAGCCCTGTTAAATGCAAACATGCGCAGGTCTTTACCTAGTAGCCGCATGATTATAACTAGGAAAACAGTCGTTCACACAACAATGACAAAGCAAACTTTGGTAGCTAGTCTAACGAACTACATGTGAGTGGGTTGTAAGAAAAACAACCATGACAAACAATAGGGTCGTTCGATGACATGGCAAAGGGTGCACTGTAAACTCATTTTGACAAGGGGTTGTCGTACAACGACGAGCGTTTGTCAAAAATACTAATAAAGGTTATGTCGAACGACGAATATCTTGTCATAGTTGGTTGAATCAACAGGGCAAAGATTGGTATCAGCCCCAGCACCTAGTCGACCATTCATAAAATTGACGAGGATTATGGAGGCTATTGTGAAAACTACCAGGGTCTTATTCGTAATATGGAACATAGATTTGCTTATGATTTGTAATTTATATCCTTGTCGAAAGAACCAGCTACACCATCGCAACAATACTGATACATGCTTATGTAATCTATGTCCTTGTCAAAGGTATCAGCTACACCTTTGCAACACGGACTTAGTTACGCTAGTTAGACGTGTTAGTAGTAACATACACAAAGCTGTTACTTGTTATATAGGTGGCGCCAAAAACGCTTCCGGCCGTTTCATTTTGAAATTTTCAGTTGCGCACCAACCGCCGTGCAGTGATGTGGCCTCCTGCGCACTTCCGTGAAAATGGTAGGTGATAACAGTGTTCGGTCGTTTTTGTCATTTTTTAATGAAATGTATGTCTTTCAACTGATAGTTAATGCAGATTGAATCAGAGAAATTTGCTAAATAAGTGCGTGATGTATGGAAGCAAGCACAATGTGTTCTGCTCCAGGTCATATTGTTCTGCATATGCTATAATATAGCGATGCTTTCTTTCAGGCTTTCATCAGGAGCGAAAGCTCCAGCTTGCAAGCAAGGGTCGCTACACTGAAGACAGCAAACTGCAGAAACTTAAGAATTCTAAAAATGAAAAAGCACCTAAATTCAAAGGGGCTAATGAATTTGAATGCCCCTTAGATTTGAATGGGTTTGCCCCTTAAAATTCGTGTTCCGCAGACTTAGAAATAACATGTTTCCGAATCAAGGCATTCCTCGATGTTGCGAGTCCCCAAACCAGTTATTGCGATTCAGGGAACCCAAGTTGATTATCAACTCAAACCTAATGCATGTAAACGTGTGATTCTACAGTGCACTCGATAAGACTGATGACGCTCATTGCCTTTTCGCATGCGTTATTGCCCTTGCCCCTTCGGTCATGAGTGTCATCACCATTGTGTGTGTAATGTGTATGTACCATTTTAAATACATGACCTACTCTCAGTAATGCTGTTTTGCTGTAATAATGAGACTGCA
Source organism: Amphibalanus amphitrite (assembly GCF_019059575.1). Taxonomy (NCBI): domain Eukaryota; kingdom Metazoa; phylum Arthropoda; class Thecostraca; order Balanomorpha; family Balanidae; genus Amphibalanus; species Amphibalanus amphitrite. The sequence continues at coordinate 692,270 of NW_024881783.1, forward strand.
GAGCGGCGACCTGCGATTTGTGGAGAAAACTGACGAATACAAGGGAGGTCTTTGTAAAACGATACAAACCTGAGACTAGTAGAATGCTTACAAGTACAGGTTTGCTGCACGTAGGCATTACTATGCTATATAACTAAGATTTGCATTGATTTGACTTAACAAGTACACAGCTCAGCCCTGTTAAATGCAAACATGCGCAGGTCTTTACCTAGTAGCCGCATGATTATAACTAGGAAAACAGTCGTTCACACAACAATGACAAAGCAAACTTTGGTAGCTAGTCTAACGAACTACATGTGAGTGGGTTGTAAGGAAAACTACCATGACAAACAATAGGGTCGTTCGATGACATGGCAAAGGGTGCGGGGATTTGCGCTAAATAATTTTCCTTGTAAAAGTAACAAACGTTTGTTGAAATGAGTTTACAGTGTGCGGGGATTTGCGCTAAATAATTTTCCTTGTAAAAGTAACAAACGTTTGTTGAAATGAGTTTACAGTGTAGGAGTCTTGACACTCGCCCGTATTGGTGTTTTGTGTGCGTCTAACGTACAGGAGCTGGACCCTCTTGCTGTTCGGTCTCTGATTAAGCCAGAGCTTCACGGAAAAACTAGCGTGTTTCCCGTAACGAGAAGAAGCAGATGATATCAATTTCTACGGTCCTAGGTCATTGGTTGACCTTCCAGGTCAGGTCAATGACCCAAAAGTCGGGAAAATCGGGACCTGGTAGAACTTCGTGAATTGAGTTTGTTGTAGTTTTTTCGGGGTGCTGATTACGATTTTCAGATCAGCTTTGATCAAAGATGATGTCTCTATGCATTTAGGCTTGGTCGGGTCAGGTCAGGTCAGGTCAACCAGTCGGAGTCCTGCCAGCTATCCATAGTAGGTGTAAATCACCACCGACAGCTTCGAAATATTACGAAGGCTTCGAATAAATATTACGAAATATTACGATTAATATGTTACGAAGGCAACAAAACTACTTCGTAAGTGTTCAATGCTCAAACGTTTCAATGTAGTCACGCTTACGAGATGAGTAGACATTAGACAATGCTCTTATCATCAGACGCTACTGCAGTGTCAGTGCGTCTGCTTTTTGAAAGGCCTGCGCTCTCTCTCGTCTTTCTGGGCTATGTATCTGGTGCAACAACTATATAGCGCGGTGCAACAACTACATATACCTATAGCGCCAACCATTCAGCGTTGCATCCACTCGTCGACGCACGGGGAAGGGTCTTTCACAAGGAGATGAAACTCCAGAAAGTAGCAACTGGCATGTCTCAGATATTCCATTCCGGTCACCTGAGGTTCCGGAGGTTTCGTTCACGTGATCGTGACCTATTGTTTTGGGTCAATGGGGTAAATATGAAAACCGAGTCAGAATGATCATCGCCAGTCACACCCCGGCAAGACCGCGCCCAAACCTCGGCAACATTCAATAGAGCAAGTGGCGGCAACAAAATGAAGATATCAAGTTCGGACGTCGCTACTGAAACCGCAAGGTCGTTGACAACGTCGGATACACCTGTCTGCGAGGGATGAGAGTCCAGACTTGGGATGCTCCACAGGGACTTGGTCCATCATGAGGTCGCCGAACAATTACCGACGGGAAGAGCGGCTTACTCTTGTTGTCGTCGAAGACGTGCTATCAAATTACATGATAATTATTCACGGATTGCTAAAAAGATACTAACGAGTCACTCTAAACCAATAATAGCGGTGTTAACATTTACCTCAACATGAGTTCGTCTCAAACCGGTTTTGTCAGGGCTGCATGCGTGACAAAGTAACTTCATTTGGTTTTGACGCTGCCATGGTCGACTAGGAATTTCAGGCTTCATATCGGCGAGCTCATCATCGTGTGCGTCTTCTGCGAGCCCAGAGTCGAAGTATCGAAGTCATGTCGTTGAATCGCAAAACCATAAAATAAGCAAGAACCGCTCTAACCCAAGAAAAACCAAGTTAATCATTGGAACTTAACGAAGCGATTTGTTCCAGACTTCCCTCCCAGCAAAAGCCCTACTTCCTAAATATAGGTAATGCGTATCAGTTGGCTAAGCTGAAACTATCTATAGTTATTATTTTCGTGCTTAATTTAGGCTTATTGAGGAAAAATCGCGATGATCTCAAATACTCTAAGTGATGTCAAAGGACGTCATATAGGGCACAAGTTGAATACAAACCAGGCATCAGTCCACGAAAACGGGGCACAAAAATAAATTTCAATTCCTGAAACATATTTGGATCATATTTGGCGCTAACTGAGCACTACTCAGTTAGCGCCAAAACAGATACAGAAAAAACAATACAGAAACTGCTCAGTGAGCAGTTTCTGTATCACTACCTATGGGGCATAATGGAGGTGTCACGTGACTGACCTGACCTCAGGCGACCTTTACGGAAAAGAAAATCAGAGGAAAAAAGCTGTAAAAATTTGAAAGCTTGTGATTTCCTAAGTTTCGTCTCCCTGCGAAAGATGCCCCGACTCTGAGAGCGCTGCGAATCTATGCAGCATTTTTAGACCATCGAGAGGTTCGCATATGACGTCATAGGTCACTGACCTGACCTGATATCAAAATGCAGCAAATGCCAAATGTTCAGGCTTAAGTATCAAAGGTCAGCTAAGCCAAATTAAAGTTCCCTAACCGGACGTGTTTCGACCGATCGTGACAAAAACAGCAGTGGTCGCACCAACCCCCTCCATCGGGGAAGGTTAAGTGATGAAGCATGTTCATAGCTGATGCGGACCCCCTAGATGGCATCCGATATAATTTTAATTTTGCACAGCGTCATTGTGCTACTAGTGGAACAAATTGAATCAACAGACAGATCGATTTGAAGACATCGGGGCGTATGATGCACCCTAATATGCATATGCAATTGCCATTTCAAGCAAGGCTTGTGCTTTTGTAGGTCGGTCATCTTTCATACCCAAGCAAAGCTATACGTATTTATTTGGTGAACAGCATATCATTCTCAATAATAATTGAAATGCGATGCACTAAAATGTGAAGAAAACTGCTTGATGTAACAGTCAGCATATAAAAAGATTAAGGGATATTTTCGATAGTTATACTGCATGGTCAATGGTCACAATTGCTAAAACACAAATGCTTGTTTTGCGGCTAAAATGACACAGATATGTCTTTAAAATGAGATGAAATTTTTATTCAAAAACTGACCCAACACGGGTGACATCAACACGTTTGCTACTCATGTTCCCTAACGGAAGATAATAACGTAGGGGTCGAAACAAAAGTGGGGGCAGCGGTGCAGCTCAGAATAGTCCCTGAAGTGCACACCAGTGCGCAGCGCCGGTTTCCTTGTGACCATGACACAGCACACGCGCGCACATTATCAGATATTTCAAGGATAGCTCTAATTCTTGCGGGAATTCTACGCAATAATAATGTGATCTCATGAGCCATTTATGTATGTTAATCTCTCAGCTCCATACTGAAGGGCTTGTCATAACCGACGAACTGAAACACTTCACCACTGACCACTGGAAGCGGACACGATCAGTTAACAGAGGAACTGGACACCCTCACTACCGGTCACCCGCCTCCCCCCGCGTCTCCGATCGTCACCTACTCTCCGGTCGGCGCTTCGACGCCCTGCCAGCCGCCGTCCGAGTGGCGCACCTGTTGCGCTACCGTCCGCCGTTTATTGGCCGTCACCTGCCGCCGAATGGCCCGCGGAGGCCTTGACATTGGTTCAAGGAGTGGTATATAGGCGGCACGCAACCGGCGACTTGCACAGTTCAGCCGAGAACGCCCAGTCACCCAGTCATGAAGGTAGGTGGTCGGTCACCGGGACGAGTCCGGTCCCACGGCACAGGTCGGGGACTCTACTTGCGTGCAGTCAAAGACAAGGTCCAGAAAATTACGTGATACGCTAGCACAATGTTTAATTAACATTTTTTTTAAATCTAATGTTTGATCATTGATTCATCGGTAGTGTTCCTTACAAATATTAATCGTTAATCTATGCGTAATGTTTTTTTTTTGTCGCCACAGTGCCAGCACCAAAATTGCGATAACTGCGCAGTGCGCATGGTTGCTCCAGTTCTCCATAGGTCCATAAATGTCACGCGCTAGTGTTCTAATGAGCCATTTATGTGACCTCCAGTTCTTCCTGATCGCCGCCCTGGCCGCCGTGGCCGCCGCCCAGCACGGCAACAGCTACGGACACGACGAGTACGACGCAAAAACGCCGTGAGTAGCGTGACTCGGTAATAAATGAGCTGCCAATGCTGGTATTACTGGCGACCCATGAGAACATAGTGACAACCTCCTTGATATCATTACAAACCGCCAATAGCCTGCAAACGCCAATAATTATTGCTGAGATACCTCGACTCATTCATTCATTCATTCATTCATTCATTCATTCATTCATTCATTCATATTGTATTGTTTCAGGTACGCGTACGACTACGCCGTGCACGACCCGCACTACGGCGCCCAGTTCAACAAGAAGGAGACCAGTGACGGCGGCAACGTCGAGGGCTCCTACAGCGTCGTGCTACCCGACGGCCGTACCCAGCACGTCAAGTACTACGCCGACCACTACGGCGGCTTCAACGCCGACGTGTCCTACGCGGGCTACGCCCAGTACCCGGAGCACCACGCGCCCGCCTACAAGGCAGCTCCTGCCTACAAGCCCGCCCCCGCCTACAAGCCCGCTCCTGCCTACCACGAGCCCGCCTACAAGCCCGCCTACAAGCCGGTCCACAAGCCCGCCTACACGCCTACCTACAAGGCCGCTCCCCTCTACAAGCCGGTCTACTAAGTCGCTCAATTGAAACGGCTCATTGAGAGAAACGCATATATAGTTTCACGGTCATATGTAGGATGTTTAACCCGCGCCCTGGTGGGGTGTGTTTAACAGTCTTTCAAGCTGCGTTATGTAGCTGATATTTTCAATTTTGTACATAAAGTCTATATGATGTTTGTAATTGCATGAGAAATGTACCTGATATGTCCGATACACCTGATGTGTAAACTTCCAAATGTGTCGCAGTCATTCCTAGCTTGCCGTGTGTCTTCCGTTTGTCTGTTACCTATAATTCGTGTTCAACGTTTGATGCAATACATGCATACTAATATCTACATGAGCATTGTTTGAACGAGTATGATAGGTGGAAAGGTGCATTTAGACAATATGAGCAACACATTTTCTTTATGTTGACATGAAACAGGGCGGTCTGCCAACAAAGCTACTGGGACATATTTTCATTCGCGATGCATCCATTATTTCCACGAGTTATGGCTCAAAATTCCACGAGTTAAGGTTAAAAATTCCACGAGTTGAGGTTAAAAATTCCACGAGTTGAGGTTCAAAAATTTAAAGATAGTAAAGGCTAGTTATTATAAGCACACACATGATGACACATGTTTCGATCATACTGTTAATTTGCACTAAAAGGCAGACATGTGCTTGGATCCGAGTGATGATTCTATGAACGCAATGGATCATGAAACAAACGACAAGCTAGGATCTATAATCTCACTGGATCCCACGCTGAAAGTATATCCCATGTATATGTGAGCTCATGGAATCTGACAACAAACCATGACCAAGCATCATAATTCATAATCCGAGTGGATTCTGTCACAATGAACCAGTTAAAACATGTTTCTACTTTCTAGGCATGGTTCCATGTCATTTAAAGCCGCTAAATATGAATTGTGATGTCTGACCAGTATAACGCCTTTTGGGGCGACTAACGGAGCGAGCGAGAGGGTGGGCCTTGCACGTGCGAAATTGCGGGGGGTTCCTCCAACTGACTTGTGCACGGCACCCTACTAACCGGTCTCTAGCGATGTGCCAAATTTGGGCACAATCGGCCCAGCCGTTCTCGAGATCTGGAAGCGGCACCCTGCACGTGCGCACGTGCAAAATGGGTCCCAACTGACTTGTGCACAGCACCCTACTAACCGGTCCCTAACCGTGTACCAAATTTGAGCGCAATCGGTCCAGCCGTTCCCGAGATCTGGAAACGACCCCTGCACGTGCGCACACCCCAACTCTGGCACATGTATATGCAGTGCCTAGTGGGTGCCTACCTACATGCCAACTTTCAGCGCAATCGGCCAAGTAGTTACCGATATATTGCAACAATTACAAAATTGACACCTCTTCGTTTTGCACGTGGCACGTGCATAAGGGGTCACCCACATGCATCGGGAATAGTCCAATACTTGGTAGAAGGAATGAAGCTACCCTACAAAAATTACCGCGTGTAAATCGGTCAAGTGGTTGCTGAGATATAAGCCTCGCAAAAGCGTGACCACGGCCGGCCGGCCGGCCAGCCGCTCGTACTCAGAAATTTCCGTTAATCTAAGGAAAGACTACGCTCGCTTCGCTCGCTCCGTAATCACATAATATCCCTGAAATAGAGCCATTGCGAATTGCAGCCAGTTGAGGCACTTAACCCTCGCCGGACCTATTGGTTTTCTACATACGCGCCGGCCGAGGGGGGGGGGGGGGGGCGGGTACGACCCCCCCTCGCCGTTTCGCCCCTGGTGGAGCTAGCGCGTCGCGGAAAAAACGAGCGTGTGCGCCGTTACGAGACGCAGAGATTGGTACCCCATTTTAAGGTCCTAGGTCAACCGGTGACCTCTGAGGTCAGGTCAAGTGCCCCAAGGTACGGTTCAGTTTTTGGTGAATAACTTCGCAAAAAACGGCCGCAGAGCGCCGATTTTGGCAGCATCGTGTTCACCTCGCTCAGGCGCGTCGAATGATATACTTTTTGTCCGGGTCAGGTCAAATTGGGGTGTTGACCTCAGGTCAAGGTCAGGTCAGCACCCCCAGGTCACGAAGTAGGTCGAAAGGGGTCATGTCGCATATCATTCGATTCGGCAGGTCTTCCTGAGTCCATTGGTGGCTTTCCCGACTCGCTAGCTCAATTTGATCAAGAGTTATTGACGAAAAACTAATATGACCTTGATGACGTCATAAATGACGTCACGCAAGGTCAACATTGCAAAAGTGACGCATCTAATCTTGCAAGGAGTGCATAAAATCACGATTCTGTGTGCTTGAGATAGTTGGAGATCGTTCCCGGTGCCAGAATAGCAGTTTTCATTTTTCCCCATTGACTTATAATGGTGAGGTCACGAAAATGACCTGACCTCATATGACCTTTAGGAAAAATCTGAGATATACAAGTTGTGGGACTCATAATGGATACTAGATCCTGCAAGTTTCATTTCCCTGTGACATCTCCTCTGGCAGTGAGGGCGTTGCGAAGTTGCGACATCTGAAGACCGTGCAGAGGTTCACTTATGACGTCATAGGTCAGTGACCTGACCTGACCCAAAAATGCGGTTGGTGTCAAAAGATGCGGCTTGGATCAAAGGTCAGGTATGCCAAGTTTCAGCTCTCTATCGCCAGAGTGCTCGGAGCTATCGCGAAAAAACCCTATGGGGGGGCGGCACCCCCCCTCGGCCGGCGAGGGTTAAACCAGTATAACGCCTTTTGGGGCGACTAACGGAGCGAGCGAGAGGGTGGGCCTTGCACGCGCGAAATTGCGAGGGGGTACCTCCAACTGACTTGTGCACGGCACCCTACTAACCGGTCTCTAGAGTCTAGCGACGTGCCAAATTTGGGCACAATCGGCCCAGCCGTTCTCGAGATCTGGAAGCGGCACCCTGCACGTGCGCACGTGCAGCAGCACCCCAACTCTGGCACATGGATATGCAGTGCCTAGTGGGTGCCTACCTACATGCCAACTTTCAGCGCAATCGGCCAAGTAGTTACCGAGATATTGCAACAATTACAAAACGAACACCTCTTCGTTTTGCACGTGGCACGTGCATAAGAGGTCACCCACATGCATCAGGAATAGTCCAATACTTGGTAGAAGGAATGAAGCTACCCTACAAAAATTACCGCATGTAAATCGGTCAAGTGGTTGCTGAGATATAAGCGTCGCAGAATCGTGACCACGGCCGGCCGGCCGCTCATACTCAGAAATTTTCGTTATTCTACGTAAGACTCCGCTCGCTTCGCTCGCTCCGTAACTACTTCGTAAATGTTCAAATGGCTTCTAAATTCGAATTTAACTCCAACAACTAGCCCATAAACATGTAAAACTCGAAAAAGGGAAACGGGGTCATCAAAGGTCAATGACCTGACCTTCAGGTGACCTTGACACCCATCCTAATGCATGGGGGCAACATCATATCACGTGTTTGAACTTTTGAAACCACAAAAAGACTGCAAACGCACGGCTAATGCGAGCCGACATACGCCGAATCGCGATTCCGGCCAAACATGGTCTCGAAAAGTAGGTCACAGGTCAAAGGTCATTTGGGTCAGGGTCATGAAATTTTCAGGGTAGGTAGGTGTAAAATTGATTAAAGCGAGGGTACGTAAAGTTTCGTCGCGATCGGAAGCTTTTTACGCGAGTTATTCGCGAAAAACCGAGGGGGGGGTCCGTTCGACCCCCCCACCATACGGGCGAGGGTTAAATTAGTGATCTGTTTACTGGTTAATTAATTATAACACCCTTACAGCATTCGAATTTGACCCATTAAACGTGTTTTCTAGAAATTGTTCGCCTTCAGCGTATCATAAGTTGTATGTTTCACTGTATGGCATTAGATATGAAATGAATAAAAAAATATAAAAAATACCCATCTCCATTTTTTTGCATACTAGTTAACATATAATTCCATAGGCAACACTGCACAGGCCATAAAAAACAATATTTTTAACTGGCCACCTTTGAAAAAAGAAAAGAAAAATAAGTTGTACTTAAAATTTTGAAAATTAAGAAACCGAAATTTCGAAAAACTAACTATACCAAAATAATGCTTGGAAAGTGGCAATTCCATTGATATATAGTTTTTCTACTTAAGGTTTAGCTTTATGGGAGTAATTAATGTTCAAAACAAAGTAGTTTTCAACTTTGCAAAATTCCCCGAGGCTATAACTCGATCACCGTTACTCTGACAGACCTGACCTTTTCAGCATCGGCTTCTGCGCACAGGAGTACTCTATGTATACCAATTTTCAAGAAAATCCGAGATGGTCGGGTGTTAATTTGCAACCCCGAGCTGTTGAATCGTCCTGGAATGCCCCAGCTGAGGTGGGAACTTCGAATGAGAAGGTGGATGACGTTTATGGTGGATCCTTATTTAATGACTGCTCACCGTGCTGCCTTGACACCCATGGCATGACCGCAGCTCACGAACATTCTTTCGTCTGGAACAAATCTTGGCTTTGTTGACGTTACATGGGCTGTCGCTCGACAGAGCAGCACTGACATCTCTCGGCAAGGCTGGCAAACTATGACCGCTTGGCGTAGAAGGGGACGCTGCAGCTGCATCATCGGGAAATACAGGAGCAAAACGCATCACATCCCAAGTGCGCGTTTCCGCAACGACGATACAAACGTGGCCTTCATGTTAGTATTTTCACCGTTCCGTCAATTTTTATCCTCAGGACAGCCGATTCTTTCATCGGATCGGCTGTTCCTTCACGTTCCTTCACACGGGCGTAGGAACGTCATGAAAAGTGGGTGGGCCACCCTGTCAAGGGGCCTCCTTTTCCAGGGGGCCTCCTATTTTCAGGGGCCTCCAACTTTTGCCTCATCCTGCTGGCTGCTTTCAAGTATGACCTCCAAATCTAGCTTCTGAGATCGGGCAGATGTACCCAGGGGCGTAACCGCTAAAGCGAACAGTGCGGAAAGTCCGCACCATTTTTAAAACTTCTTCCCCCTCCGATTTTTTTTTAGAATCTATTTGCCGCAAACGGCGCATGACAGGGCCTCGTCTAAGGAATTTTCACTGGGGGGGACAGAGCCTGAAGGAGCCAAACCTAGGGTACCCCCAAATCCTGTTTTCTCACCGGATTTAGACCACTTATTTTCATCTTAGCCCTGACACCATATTTTTTTTTTGAAAACTAAAGAAAAAATAATAGGCCATCCGACCCATGCTTTTATATTAGTTTGTAGCCTCCTCACATTGCCCCATCAGACAGAAATAATCACACTTATCGGTGTTGAGCGTTTGTTTGAGTGGCAGTGCCTTGTCTAAGGAATTTGCATGCCGAGCCTTATGTTGGGGGCCCACACGCTGATAGACTGAGCGCTTGACTCTGAGCTCTGCCGAGCTCTGAGGGCTAATACCAGCTTCTGGACCCACGCCGGCCTCTATGGTAGCCCACACTGGTTTATATGATCCATACCAGGCTTTAAGGGTCAATCTGTGTTGAAACAGTATTTTCCCACTAGGGCCCCCTCAGACTAGTGTAATGCCTATGCATCAACTTGGAGACTGATGGCTTCTCAGGTGGATTCTCCGTAATCGCCATGGATCTCCGACACAACCTTAATTAAGGTCGTCAGAGGCTATAAACTAAACAAAAAATGAAGATTTCCTCGTGTAGTAGTGCAATTTGAGGCCCGTTGGGACCCTAAGTGGCTGGCATTTGCCCACCGGGACTCCACGCCGACTTCTTTAGATAATCCAGTAACCAGTTGTCAGTTCCCGTCCCCACAGACAGACCACCAATCTGCGCCTACGTACGACCACCACGGGAGCCTGCTTCATTACGATTAGGAGCTACTCTAGCCGCACACCGGTGACTGTCCACTGTCCAGCCAGAAGTTGGACGCCGCATAGTGAGGACGACTATAGGCAAAAACAAGAGATTGACGCCCCGAGGACAGAAACAACAGATTGATACGTAAGGGCTATATACGGCCTTGCGTAAAGGAGACATTTTGTCGGTAGAGCGTTGGACTCCACGTGGTGAGGGCACGCGTCCCGGTTATAACAGTCCGGGTTCGATTTCGAAGCGCGACAGAGTCGCTCGATGTCTATGAGCCTCCTGGCGAGTATGGTTACGGTTGGTGGCAGGCCGTAACCAGTCGAAGTTAGTGAGGGGACCGGCCATGCGCGGCTATGTGCATACGTTAAACTTTGGGCTCTAAATTCTGCCATAGATCATGAATTGCGCGATCGGAGGGTAGAGGGCAGGGCCAACGCAACAAGCTCTGCTTAGCGGGGGCTCTGTCCTTGTGAATCCTTCCATTCAAAAGGTTCGGACTAAATTTATAAACAAGAATATCCGAGACACGGAGTTGGGCGCCTGAAAAGACGAAATGTAACGTATTGCTGAGCGAAAAAAAAAAGGTTCAGGTCAGGTAAACAAAATAAACACTTGATAACAGGCCAAGTAATCGGGTAGGTATCAATGTGCTCACATTGCACCCATGTTTCGTTTACACATTTGCTTTTATGTGCACTGACGCCAAAAATTCGTTTGCCTTTTGGCTATTGCCGGCCCCCCCAGTAGTGACTTTTTGCCCTGACTGGGGGGGCCAGGCCGATGACTGCGGGGGTTTGGCCCCCCCAGTTAACATGTTAGACGAGGCCTTGGCGCATGACCCCTGAAAACCCTTACACAAATGTCTTCCTCGTTTCCCAGGTGCCCCCATTAGCTTCATAGGCGCCCTCTTTGGCATATAAGCGCCCTATGTGCCTATAGTCATCAGAGACATCCCTATATGCCCCACAGTCGCCCCGTTGTCGCATACAATATGCGCTTATCATAGGCGTCTCTCTTTTATGGACACTTGAAGGCGCCTCTCTTTGCCATGCCGGCGCCCCTGTTTCTTATGAATGCACCCCCATGGCATTGATCAATTGCAATTTGCAGACCTCTATTGCATGTGGACGCCCATATATGTAGGCCTCAGAGGCGCCCCTCTTTCGCATTGAGGCGCCCCTATGGGCTTCATAGGCGCCCCTCTATTGCACGTATGGTGCCCTACTGTCTCAGAACCGCTCCCCTTTGGCATGCAGACGCCCATCTTTCGTACGGAGGAGCCGCTGTGGTTCTTAGAGACGGCATTGTGCTCCCAGACGCAGATGGGGCTCTCGGAGTCGACAGTGTGGGACCTTCAGTCGCTGATGGGTGCCCGCCAGATGTGGACCCTCGGAGACGCCGGTATGGGGCCCTCAGAGATGCCGGTATGTGGCCCTTAGAGACACCGGTGTGGAACCCTCAGATACTTCAGTGTCAAGCCCTTACAATTGCTGGTGTGGAGCTATGAATGCGCTGGCTTAAATCCCTCAGAGGCCGGTACATGGACATTAGAGCTCAGTGAGAGTTTGTGTGGTGCCTTCAGTGGCCTTGTGGAGCCGTTAGACATCAACATGGTGCTCTCAGGAGCCGGTGAGTCCTCAGAGTCACCGGTGTGGGGCCTTCAGAGCTCCGAGATACTGGTGTGGGGCCCTCAGAAGTGTCGGTGTGGATCCTTCAGATGTACATATAGAGCCTTGAGATGCACAGGTGTGGTCAGAGTATATAGAAGGTGTGGTTGCCCACAGAGGCGCCGGTGTGGGGCCCCCAGAGCCACCGATATAGGGCCCTAAGAGACACCAGTATGACCCTCAAAGGCGCCGCTGTGTGGCGCTCATAAACACTGGTGTGGAGCCATCACAGGCGGGTGGAGCCGTTAGAGGCCGGAAAGGGCCCTTAGATGCCTACAAGGAGCCTTCAGAAGCCGGCGTGGCACCCTTATGGGGATAAGCGTGTCTACTTAGGAGCCCTTGAGGTGCTCTCATGAGCTCTGTGGGGCCCTATCGAGCCGAAATATGGCCACGGCCAGTTGCCGCCGCATGGCTCTTCGGACTATCATTCTCAGGGGCCTCATCTGCCTAGTTTGAATAGAAGGGCCTTTCAGACCATCAGTCTCATGGGCCTCCTCTAGCGTATAAATAGAAGGGCCTGTTAGACCATCAATCCTAGGGGCCTCTTCTGGTTAGTATAAATAGAAGAGCCTCTCAGACCATTAATCTCAGGGGGCCCTGTGGACAGTATAAATAAAAGGGCCTCTCAGACCATCAGTCCCGGGGGCCTCCCTAGAAAAGTGTAAATGTGGATAGAGGGCCCCCTCAGATTCATTACGAGTGGACCTCTCTGACTATCAGTCTCAGAGGCCTCTTGTGGCCAGTATGTAATATGTATGCATATAAGAGCGTCTCAGACCATCGGTCTCAGGGGCCTCTTCTGACTAGTGTGGAGAGAGGGCCCTCCCAGACCACCGGTTTCAGGGGCCTCCAGTGGCCAGTTATATGAACAGAAGGGCCTCACAGCCATCAGCCTCGAGGGCCTCTTCTGACTGGTGTGAATATGAGGGCCTCTCATACCATCAGTCTCAGGGGCCTTCTCTGCCTAGTGTGAATATAATGGCTTCCCAGGCCATCAGTCTCAGGGGACTCTTCTGACTGGTGCCGGATTGAGGGACCTCCCAGACCGAAAGTTTTTGGGGTCTCCTGTGGCCAGTATGAATAGAAGGGCCTCTCAGTCCATCAGTATCATGGGCCTCTTCTGCCTGGTGTAATTATAAGGGCCTCTCAGGTCATCAGTCTCAGGGGCCTCCTCTGACTACAGTGTAGATGGATAGGCCTCCCAGACCATCAGTCTCAGGGGCCTCTTCTGACTATTGAGGAAAGAGGGGCCTCCTCTGACTAGTGAGGGTAGGGGGCCTCGGATAGACCGCCAGTGTCAGGGGCCTATTCTGACTAGTGTGGATGGAGGGGCCTCCCAGACCAGTGTGGATATTGGGGCCTCCTCAGATCCACTAGGGCCTCTCAGGCCATCAGTCTCAGGGGCTTCGACTGATAAGTATGAACAGAGGGCCTCCTTGGATCCATCACGGCCCCTTGGAGTCCGTGCGTGGGGATTCGTGGAACTTATTTTTACCGAGTTTGCTTATTCTGGAAGGTGACGACGTCCTCTCCAATCGAGACGAGGGGCCTCGAGTAAAAAGTGGGTGGGCCAAAACACATGGTTGGCCCCCCCACCTCGAAAAGTGGGTGGGCACTTGCCCACCTGGCCCCCCCTGTTCCTACGCCTATGTTCCTTCACGTGACAAACGATCCGGGCTGGACGATCACCTTTATCCGGCGTGGGTAGCATGTCCATCGTGCGGCTTGGTGACCGTTAACGAGGCTGGGTGGGCTGTCCAATAGAATACAATACATGAGAAACTGGCTCTCAGACCTCCCAGAAACATGTGGCACGCACGACTCTTTTTTCAACATGTAGTCTGTCTGAAATGAGCTCCTGCCTTCTCGCGTTTTTCATTTATGGGAACGCGCACAATTGTTGTATATAAATTGTTTTTCTGCTTACAGGTTTTTACGTTTTTACGATGTTCAGTCTAATCAGTGCCACATTTTTCTTACCTACAGAACATGATGACTTGACGTCTCTTCCTCAACTTTTGAATCAAACAAAAGAGCGCTAGCCACTAAGTTTCGGTATGTCGTCAGGCACCTGATCATTGAAAAGATGATTGCTACTTAATAACTTTTTATATTTTGATTAATTAGTGAAGTTTCGAGGCCTCAGGCGCTTAAAAAAGCGGGCTCCGACGACGCCGTAACTCAGCAGCGGGGACATGTGCATTACTGCAAGCTGGATTATGAAGCGCTTGTTAAACAAACCCTGCCGCACGCCGTATTTATATGAGGAGCATCGCACCAAAACAGCGAAAATGCTAACTCGTTTATGTTTTATACGGCTAGGCTCTTTCGATCTGCCATTGCAGAGCCGGGAGGATTATATAGGGGTTAAGGGTAACATTGGTCTGGGCGGCAAACCTGGCGCGCCGCCGGGGCTGAGGCTGTTGCCGAGGTTAGAAGTGACTATTCCACCATTTGATAGCTGTTACAAAGATTTCAACCGTTAGCTTTTGTTTACGTGTAAGATAACGATTCGAACTTTCTAGTGCGCGAACCCGTGCGCGATTGTGCAAAATGTTAAATATTTTGATAACCCACAGAACATCGACAGAAACGACAGACGGCCTTGAGATCGGTTTATAATTTGTTATTCAATATACCAACTATATCTATTACCTATCAGAGATTACCATCAACAACCTGATTAAAAGATTGATGACGCTGCTGCTCAGGAGCGGCGTACGCTTAGCAGTGCCAGTTAATGGGCTGCATGATCCGTACCTAGATTTGCTGGATTAATCAAGCATGCTTTCAAATCCAAGCGATATCAATATTTCTAGAATAGGGCTTTCCACCAAAGTCGGCTTTGCTGCTCTGTTGCTCCCTGTTCTGTTCTGGCGGTCCACTGACCGTGCCGGTCCCGTCTGGGTGAGACGCCCGGAGATCAGGGAGCGCCCACCGCTGCTGCCCTCCGGCAGGCAGCGCGGCCATTTGTTGCCGAGGCTCCATATCAAAGCATACAAAATCTTATCATACAATCATCAAAACATACAAAATCGTAACATACAACGCGCAAAACCTACAAAACAGGCCGGGTAGGGGACAGTCAAAACATACAAAAGCGCAGCATACAAAATCGTGTCATACAAAATCGCCAGGTACAAAATCGTTTCACACAAAAAGGTAGTGGAAAATTAATGGCATTAATCAAAGAACGCATCATACAAAACCATTTCATATAAATTTACATCATTTCGTCGTCCTTGAGATGTCAATTTTCAGTTGGATCAAAACCTACAATCTCATTGCGCTTCAAGCGACATCTTTGTTAGAAGTTTGTGTAGTTACGAAATATTCCACTAGATGTCTCCTCTGTCAAAGCACAGCCAAGCTTTGCACGGCCAGCGTTTTTTGCTTGTTTATACAGTGAGCGCCGGTCTCGGAGCGACGGGGCGCCGTCGTCCCCCTCCCCCAGACTGGGCAAGGTCTCCCCGTCCTCGGCAGACGGCGCGGCCCCATAGGAAACGGCCAAGGCCGTGCCTGACTTACATCCCCGCTCTCTGCGGGCCGGAGAACGAAGTTGCGCTTGGTACATTGAGCAGCATTCTGCTCATTTTGACCATAGCTGCCGGAACATAATTCGTAAATTAAATTGAAAACTGCAAAAGAAATTTAACTGACTTAACCCTCGCCCGTATGGGGGGGGGGGGGTTGAACGGATCCCCACCCCCATGGTTTTTCGCGAATAACTCGCGTAAAAAGCGGTTAATCGCGATGAAACATTCAGTACTGTCGAGTCAATCAATTGTACACTTACCCTCAAAATTTCATGACCCTGTCCCAAATGAACCTTGACCTGTGGCCTATTTTTTAGACCATGTTTGGCCGGAATCGCGATTCGGCGTACATATGTCGGCTCGTATTAGCCGCGCGTTTGCAGTATTTTTGCGGTTTCAAGCGTTCAAACATGTGATATGATGTTGGTCCCATGCATTATGGTGAGTGTCAAGGTCACCTGGAGGTCAGGTCAGATCATTGACCTTTGATGACCTAGGTTCACTTCTTCAATTTTGCATGTTTCTAGGCTACTTTTTGGAGCTGATTTCGAATTAAGCAACCATTTGAGCATTTACGAAGTTGTTTTGGTGTCTTCGTAACATGTTACGAAGCTGTCAGTAACGGCTGACACGTACTATGAATACCTGGCAGGACGTCTACTGATTGGCCTGACCTGACCTGACCTGGCCTAAATGCATTAAGACATCATCTGTGATCAAAACTAACACGATATTCGTGATCAGCACCCCGAAAAAACCTCATCAACCTCACTTTACGATGTTATAACAGGTCCCGATTTTCCAGACTTGTGGGTCATTGACCTGACCTGGAAAGTCAACCAATGACCTAGGACCTTAAATTTTTTCTCGAAGCTCTAGCTATACGATCAGGGGCCAAACGGCAAGGGGGGAGCGGTCCAACGGACCCGCCCCCCCCCCCCCCTATACGTTCGAAGCTGGCAAAACACCAATACGGGCGACGGTTAACCCGGCAGTTGCTGGAGTATTTCGCCACACACCACTTGCTGGGTGGGGGTGGGAGGGGGGGGGGGAAACTTCCCCAGCCCATAGCTCGAGAACCCATAGCCCATAGTCCATAGCTCGAGGCGCATCGAAACGGGCGAGGCAGCAAGCAAAATAACGCTACGAGAGGCTTCTGATGAGTACCTTCAAGTGGAGTTCCGAGGTCACAGGTCGGTTCAATATTATTTCAAATACCTGAAATTAGGCTTTTAATAGCATGGACTTTAAACCTCGAACTGGGCGTCTCTCGTAACAAACTATGTCTCCAACGGACCCCCCCCCCCCCATATACGTTCGCGGCTGGCAAAACACCAGTACGGGCGAGGATTAAGGACTTATGTGTTTGTATGCTCTTTGAAACCCCTTCCGTGACCGCGTTTTCAGCCGCTAGCATATAATTGGGGGGGGGGGGAATTCTGTTGGATCCCCAATCGTTCAGTCCCTAACCGAACTATAGCTTCGCGAAAACATGAACGTCCTACCGTAACTAAAGGAAGCCAATGATACCCGATTTTAAGATCGCCGGTCATTAGTCGGCATTTCAATTCGGGTAAATGACTTAAAAGTCAGGGAAATCGGGCCTATTTCAACTTTTTAAAATGAGGTTGTTATGTGAGTTTTTCGGGGTTCTGATTTCAAATTTCGTGCTAGTTTTGATCAAAGACGATGTATCCGTGGATTTTGGGTAGGTGGGATCAGGTCAGCTCAACCATTAGGCGTCACCGCCGACATCCAAATGGGTGTTTGCCGCCACCAACAGCTTAGTTATACATAAAGATATATGATGTGGACTGTGGAGTTTGTTAATGCAATAAGTGAATGAGAGCTTCACTCCACAAGAAATCGTTCGGGTCGGAGCTTTCAAATTGTATTTACAAAACTTCGTCAGCGAGTCGTAATCGGGTTCAGGGGTATCGGTCGCAAAATATGTAGCATAGACACTAAAACTATTTTTACAATGCACAATGGGACCGGAGCGAGAATTAGCGCGACATCGGTACTTTTTCGTGTTTCGTGCCCGCTTTTCACATGAAAGGGATGATAGAATCATACAAATGGTAGTCGGTGTACAGTATATCTAAAAAGTATGTCCCCTGGTTTGGCTCTCCCACAGGAGGCGAATCGGTAACTTGGCTGAATCCCAGTTGCGGCACCCGGCCGCCAGGGTCGCTGCCGCGCGAGCGGCCTTGACCGCTCGCATGTCATTGGCAGTTCGGTCCCTCCCCATCTATACCGAGGTGGGGAGGGGAGAAGAGGGGAAGAGAGGGGAGTGAGCGGCATCCGCTCGGCACTGGGCGATACCTGGCTGACCCCGCGCTCCCTCGCTGACCTTTGTCCTGCCCTCAGGCGAAGACCGACTTCCTGGCCTGTAGCGGCCCAGCGGAAAACCGAGCTCGCGGGGCGCGACTCCATTGGCCCAATCTTATAAATGGAATGCTGTCGTATTCACGGCATTAGATGATATTAGGTAATAGTGATACCAGCAGTGGATGTGGTAAAATACAGTCCAAAACAAACGAAAGCACACGATTCATGCATAACGCGCCCTCCCATTCAAATAAGCCCGCCCACTTCGATAGATGGTGTAGTTTCTTAGGGCGTAAAAGATGCAAAACACTACCGATTTTTTTTTTTTTTTTTTAGCTCGGCCACTGGGACCGACAATATACAATTGACTGAAATGCATGAAAACCATTTTGCATTTAGGTAATAGCCGTTTTCTGCACCCAAACTTTAGCCAGTGACGCCCTGTCCATTCTAAAGCGTTTATAAGATTGGTCCCAGCACCCGATTTTATATGAGGAACTCGTTTAAAAAACATCTTATTTCTAACGAATTTATTATTATGGCCACTGTGGTATCGCGAATTGTCCCCCTCCGCCCGGGAGCTGGCGACGCCACTGGCGGCGCCGGCACGCAGACGCGGCGGCTCGAGAGAGTCGGTCTGGCGCGCGTGTCGGGTGCGGTCGTGCGCCGTGTGTGCCGTGTGCGGTGGTCGTCGCGTCGCGGTCAGCACAGACTAGTGTTCGTGTATGAGCCCAGATTGCCTCAGCATTAAACTTGTCTCCACGAGCCAGCCTGTGTGAGGCAGTGCGGAGTGGAGACGTAATACCTGGCGACAAGGAATTCGAACTCGTTGCGGAGGCCGTGGTTGGGCCGTGGGCGACTCCGAACGCTGTGCTGTGCAGTTGTGGACCGCGTGTAGACTGCGACGGAGCCGCGGAGACTGGTAAGCGGCAGTAAACTGCGTGTCCTGCGACTGACGGGGGCGTGGGCTTGTGTTGAGTCCCCCCTGTGTTCAGCGCTGTCCGAGTTTTTGGGTCTCGGCGGCCATTTTTGGACGGGTGCGCTGGTCGAGTGCGCAGGCGCGTGGTCACGTGTCTCGGTGACGTCGCGGTCACGTGACTCCCCCGGAGTGGAAAGCGCGGGAAACGCAGCGGCGGTGCCAGGGACGGGCGGCAGGGAGCCCGAGTCAGCTGTGTGCTGACTGCTGAGTGACCTTGGCCGGCGCCAGCTGACGGTTCAGTCGCGCGGCGGCGGCCGCGGCGTGAGGAGGCTTGAGGGGACCACGAGTGGACGTCAACGGCGGACGGGATGGCGGCGGCTGGACTGAGTCTGCCGGCGGTGGGGCCGTACCAGCCGGGGACGGATTTTCCTCGATGGCTCAACAGCGTGGAGCTGTACATGGCGGCCCTGGACGTCACTGGGGACGAGAGGAAGACGGCGATTCTGTTGCACCTGCTTGGACCCGAAGTGCAGGAGGTGTACGGCACGCTCCCGGAGCCGACAACTGGAGTGACCGGCTGCTATGCGACGTGTGTAGCTAAACTCCGAAGCTACCTGGCGCCGCAGCGCAACGTCATCGCTGATCGACTCGCGTTTCAGCGGTTGCGCATGGTGGAAGGCGAGCTGTTTGACGCGTTCCTGTCCCGTCTGCGCCTCGCGGCAGCTCGGTGCCAGTTCCCGCCCGAGCAGGCCAGCGCGGCCCTGCGGGACCAGGCCATCGCGGGCTGCACGCCTCGCCTGCAAGAGCGAGTGCTGCAGCGGGCCGTGGAGGCGCAGGAGCCGCTCAGCCTCCAAGACGTCGTCAACATAGTCCACAATGTGGAGCGGACCGACCGCCTGCTCCGTGAGGTGCGGCAGGACGGCCAGCTGGCCGTACCTCAGGAGGAGCAGCAGGTGCAGGCGCTCGGACAACCCAGCCGAGGGGAGCAGCGCTGTTTCCAGTGTGGCGAGCTGGGCCACTGGAGGGACCACTGTCCCAGCGCGCAGTCGCAGCAGGCCGGCGCGCGGCCCCGGCAGGCCGGTGCGCGGCCCCGGCAGGCTGGTGCGCGGCCACGGCGGGCCGGCGCGCCGCGCTGCTACCGGTGTGGAGAGCGCGGACACCTGCAACGGGACTGCTGCAAACGACGGGCTGTCAAGTTGATCCAGGACAGCGACCAGGCCGACTGGCAGGTCTGCGCCGTGCATCTGGCGGCAGGAGCGGCGTAGAAGAGCGGATTCTTCCGACAGCCCGGCTCAGCAAACGGCGGTCGGCTGGACAGCCGACGCGGCGGACCGCGCCGGAGGGGCGGAACGCGCCGGTGCTTCAGGTGCGGCGACTCAGGGCACTTGAAGCGTGACTGCCCCGGATGCGGTCAGGTGACGTCTGTGGACGCCGTGACGTCCGTGGCGCAGCGGAGGACACAGCGTCAGGACCGGCTGCCACTGGTCACGGTGACAGTCAACGGCCGGCCAACAGAGATGATGGCAGACACCGGGTCGCCAGTCTCGATCGTGGCGGACGGCAGCATCCCGGGGCTGAAGCTGCGACCATCAACGGTGCAGCTGCGCTCGTTTACGGGCCAGACGGTGCCGGTCCGCGGCGAGGCGACCGTAGAGGCGGAGTTCGGCGGCCAGCGGAGGCGGCTGAATGTCGTAGTCAGCGACCGACTCGGACACCAACCGCTGATAGGACGGGACTGGTTGCGCGACATGCGCCTCGACTGGCGGTCGCTGCTTCAGGGCAGCGAGGACCGTGAAGTGAGCGGCGCCGACGGAGTCAGAGGGCGCCGTGACACTAAAGGAGCCGGTGGGCGCCGGGATGCTGATGCTGCAGGAGCCGGCGGGCGCCAGGACGCCGATGGAGCCGGCGGACGCCGGGACGCCGATGGAGCCGGCGGGCGCCGGGATGCCGATGGAGCCGGTGGGCGCCGGGGCGCCGGCGGAGGGAGCGGACACCGGTACGCCGGCGGGAGCAGCGGGCGCCGGGACGTCGGCGGAGGCGGGGGTGCCGGGCGGCCCGTCGGAGACGCTCGTGCCAGAAGCTTCGGTGGCGGAGACGGGATCGGCAGTGTCAGAGCGGCGACCGTCGGCGATGATCGCGCCGATGGCCGCGGTGACGGCGGCCGCGCCGGCAGTGCCAGCGACCCCATCGGAGGGTGTATCAGTGGCGTTGACCTCAGTGGAGGTCGTGTCGGTGCCGGTGACAGCGGAGGTGACCTCAGTGGTGCACTCGGTGACGGCGGCAACGGCGGCGTCAGCCACGCCGATAACCTCGGCGACGGTCGTGCCGGTTACCCCAGCGGAGGCGACGGTCAGGTGGGTGGCCTCAGTGATGCCGTGGGTGACCGCGGTGGCGGCGGCGCTAGCGACGCCGGTGACCCCGGCGGCGGCGGCGGCGGCTGCGCCGGTGAGGTCAGTGCAGTGGGGCCTCTTGAACGTGAGCGCGGCGCGCACACTGGGCGCTCCGCAGTGCCGTTCCGCCCGGCGTCGGAGGCGCCCGAGGCGGCTTATCGGCGTCTGATCGCCGATATTTGAAATGTGATTGGATCTGTGATTGTGATTGTGATTGTGATTGAAAGGTGATTGTTTCACGTAAAGAGGTGAGGTAACCCTGAAGGCGCGCGCCTAAACAAATGATGCTTTGTGCTCATGCCATTGTTTCGTGCGCCTGGGAATATGTTCGTTTAAAGGGCGGCAGGGTGTGGTATCGCGAATTGTCCCCCTCCGCCCGGGAGCTGGCGACGCCACTGGCGGCGCCGGCACGCAGACGCGGCGGCTCGAGAGAGTCGGTCTGGCGCGCGTGTCGGGTGCGGTCGTGCGCCGTGTGTGCCGTGTGCGGTGGTCGTCGCGTCGCGGTCAGCACAGACTAGTGTTCGTGTATGAGCCCAGATTGCCTCAGCATTAAACTTGTCTCCACGAGCCAGCCTGTGTGAGGCAGTGCGGAGTGGAGACGTAATAGCCACTTTTACAGGACGTCTATAGAGCTTTGACTTTTACATTTCTTCCTCGTTCAGGAGAAACGCTTTAACCCTCACCGGACTTTCAGGTTTTCTGAATACCGAGGGGGCGTTGGGGGTGGAAGTGAGTAAACAAGCCCCTTCGCCGATTCGCCCCTAATTGAGCTAGAGCCTCACGAAAGAAACGATCGTGTGCGTCGTTACGAAATGCAGCGATTGGTCTCCGATTTAAGGACCAGGGTCAGCCGATGACTTCGGAGGTCAGGTCAAGTGGCCCAAGGCACAGGTTCGGTTTTTGGTAAATAACTTCGCTAAAAATGATCGCAGATACGCGATTTTAGCAGCATCGTGCTTGTCTAGCTCAGGCGTGTCGAATGGTATACTTTTTCTTCGGGTGAGATCAACTTAACCCTCGCCCGTATAGAGGGGGGGGGGGGGGGTCGAGCGGACCCCCTCCCTCGGTTTTTCGCGAATAACTCGCGTAAAAAGCGGCCGATCGCGACGAAACTTTCAGTACCCTCGCGTTATTCAATTTTACACCCACCCTGAAACTGTCATGACCCTGACCTTAATGACCTTTGACCTGCGACCTACTTTTCGAGACCATGTTTGGCCGGAATCGCGATTCGGCGTATGTCGGCTCGCATTAGCGGCGCGTTTGCAGTCTTTTCGTGGTTTTAAGCGTTCAAACATGGGATATGATGTTGCTTCCATGCATTAGGGTGGGTGTCAAGGTCACCGGAAAGTCAGGTCAGGTCATTGACCTTTGATGACCTCGGTTCACTTTTTCGAGTTTTACATGATTCTAGGCCAGTTTTAGGAGCTGAATTCGAATTCAGCAGCCATATGAACATTTACGAAGCAGTTTTGGTGCCCTCGTAACATGTTGCGAAGCTGTTAGAGGCGGTTGCCACCTACTACGAATACCCTTACTGGTTGACCTGACCTGACCTGACCCGACCTGGCCTAAATGCATGAAGACATCATCTGTGATCAAAACTAACATGATATTCGTTATCAGCACCCCGAAAACCCCATAGCAGACACGCTTTACGACTTTGTAACAGGTCCCAATTTTCCCGACTTTTGGGTCATTGACCTGACCTGGAAAGTCAACCGATGACCTAGGACCTTAAAATTGGGTATCATCGACTTCCTCTCGTCACGGCCAACACGCTCGTTTTTTCCGCGAAGCTCTAGCTCGATCAGGGGCGAAACGGTAAGGGGGGTCCAACGGACCCTTATACGTTTGCGGCTGGAAAAACACCAATACGGGCTAGAGTTAAGGTGTTAACCTCGGGTCAAGGTCAGGTCACAGCCCGTCAGGTCACGAAGCTGGTCAAAGGAGGTCATATTGCATATCAATCGATTCGGCAGGTCTTTTCATGTCCATTAGTGGCTTTATCGACTCGGTAGCTTTAGTTGATCGGGAGTTATTGACGAAAAACTGATAGCCTTAGTTACGTGATAAATGACGTCACCCAAGATCAACAAAGCAAAATTGAAGCATCAGACCTTGCAAGGAGCGCATGAAATCACGATTCCGTGTGCTTGAGAATTTGAGATAGTTGTATATCATTTCTGGACCAAACTAGCGATTTCCATGTTCTCCTGACTTTTAATGGTGAGAGACCGACCTGATCTCAGGCGACCCTTCAGAAAATCCGAGATATACATTTATACAAGTTGTGAGACCTCTCGATCATACTATAAGATCCTGTAAGTTTCATCTCCCTATGAAAGCTCTGCACTGAGGGTGTTGCGAAGTTGGAACATTTTAGGACTGTGCACACAGTCCTAAAATGTTCATTTTAGGACAGTTTAGGACAGTTTCACACAGTTCATCTTAGGACTGCTCATTTATGACGTCATAGATCAGTGACCTGACTTGACTTAAAAATGCGGTTGGCGTAAAAAAATCCGACTTATCAAATCCCGACTAAAAAAAAAAATCGACTTATAATCCGGTTGATCAAATCCCGACCATGTTTTTACCTGGCCATTAATGTTCTAGCCTTACAGGTGATTGTTTAAACGCGGAAGATGCTGAATCTTGGTTAACCTCATACTATAGTGTAATAAATAACAAGTGAAGACACTTCACCAATTTATATTGCAAACTCATGTAACAACTTTTCTTCACCTGGGAGTGGGCTATGTAGCTACTCACGCTGCAGTATGACGTAATAAAACGTCATAAAACGTCACTTCCTAAATCATTGAACGCTATCCTCGGCCTACCTCATCGTCTTCCACGCCCCGTCATGATGGATTTTTTAATTGACTTAGACATGAAAACCCACGTTTTTTATTCCACTAAACGAAGGTAAATAATCCCAGTTTCTTACAGAATGTCTTGGTAGACACAAAATCAGAGGACATCGATGTGCCACAGCCCGATGAAAGTCCTACTCGATCTAAGTGCGCCCCAACATGTTGAACATCGTATCAGCATACACTCTATTCCGTAACGTTACTCTCGAGAACCCACTGTTTTTATTGCATGTATGGTCGCTTACTGAATGCAATGTGACAGAACCAGTATGAAAATATTCAAAAACAGAGGACATCATAAGACCACCGGCTCCTAAAAGTGTAGGGTATTTTGACAACGTCCCTAAAACATAACCCATTTTGATCGGTCCTTTGACTGACATGGACTCGAGAACCCATGTTTTTTATTGCATTTAATGAAAGAAAATAATCATATTTTCTTATAAAATGCATGGAAATATTCAAAATCAGAGGACATCGATGTGCCACAGCCCGATGAAAATCCTACTCGATCTAAGTGCGCCCCAACATGTTGAACATCGTATCAGCATTCACTCTATTCCATCACGTTACTCTCGAGAACCCACTGTTTTTATTGCAGGTATGGTCGCTTACTGAATGTAATGTGACAGAACCAGTATGAAAATATTCAAAAACAGAGGACATCATAAGACCACCGGCTCCTAAAAGTGTAGGTTATTTTGACAACGTCCCTAAAACATAATCCATTTTGATCGGACCTTTGACTGACATGGACTCGAGAACCCATGTTTTTTATTGCATTTAATGAAAGAAAATAATCATATTTTCTTATAAAATGCGTGAAAATATTCAAAATCAGAGGACATCGATGTGCCACAGCCCGATGAAAGTCCTACTCGATCTAAGTGCGCCCCAACATGTTGAACATCGTATCAGCATTCACTCTATTCCGTAACGTTATTCTCGAGAACCCACTGTTTTTATTGCATGTATGGTCGCTTACTGAATGCAATGTGACAGAACCAGTATGAAAATATTCAAAAACAGAGGACATCATAAGACCACCGGCTCCTAAAAGTGTAGGGTATTTTGAAAATGTCCCTAAAACATAACCCATTTTGATCGGTCCTTTGACTGACATGGACTCGAGAATCCATGTTTTTTATTGCATTTAATGAAAGAAAATAATCACATTTTCTTATAAAATGCGTGGAAATATTCAAAATCAGAGGACATCGATGTGCCACAGCCCGATGAAAGTCCTACTCGATCTAAGTGCGCCCCAACATGTTGAACATCGTATCATCATTCACTCTATTCCGTAACGTTACTCTCGAGAACCCACTGTTTTTATTGCATGTATGGTCGCTTACTGAATGCAATGTGACAGAACCGGTATGAAAATATTCAAAAACAGAGGACATCATAAGACCACCGGCTCCTAAAAGTGTAGGGTATTTTGACAACGTCCCTTAACCCGGCACCGCCTGGGCTATTTCCGTACCCACGACAGCCTGGGGGGGGGGGGGGTCGGATCCGACCCCCCCCCCCTGTTATCTCGAGAACCAATGGTCGTATCGAGCCCCGCGAGGCGGCGTTCGAAAGGTCTCTACGAGACCTTCCCAAAGCACTCTTAAGATTTTAAGATTGAGGTCAACTTTCGAGTCAAGGTCAGGTCAAAGGTCAAATTCTGGGGTTTTGCATGATTAGGCTTACGGACAGCGGAATCGACAGCTGCTGCTCGAAACTCACCAAAAATGACCTCAAAGGCCTAGTGAAGGTACCATGTGCGTATAGGGGTCATACTAAGTACGGGTCAAGGTCAGGTCAGGTCACGAAAGGTCACGGTTTTCACTTTCTGCTACATGGGCGTGCGACACATGTTTTATGGCTTATTTTTCGCGCCGAATCCGATGGTAATGGTTATATGTGACCCCAAGTCACTGTGCTTGGTGATAAGTGTGCACTGAAAGCATAAAAAATCGTTTATACCATACATAACTAAGAGAGGGCTAAGAAAAAAGGTCAATTTTTCAACTTTTTATTGTTGACATAAAAATACACTTTTCTAGACGAGCTTTGTCCCAGGAATCTAGTGGTGCCATTTGTTTTTACATGCGATGTTCAGAAGTGCCTCTAATTCACGAAAATGTTTATGACGTCACCATGCCCTATGCATGTTGGAGCTATTTTTTACAATTTGGGGGTCAAAAATCAAGATAGAAAGTTGAAATTTGGGACATCTAATGTTCTAATGGAGCTCTATAACATATATTCCGGTTTTTTGAAAATTCTCAAAATTTTGGATTTTATGAGCTGTTTTTCAAAAAATATAGTTTTTTGAATTTTTAGGGGTGAAAAACGCATTTTATGGAAAATCCGAGATAGCCATTTTAAAGAACTCGTTGAGCTGCATCTATTCCTGTCCTTAATTTGCAATTTGCTTTAAACCCTGATTTTTGGCGATTTTTTAAACATTTACCACTTTTTGACTGAAAACGCCATGTAGTTACATCACTAAAATCGATATATCTCAAATTTTTTTGGAAATTTTTTCTTCAAAATTGCACAGGAGACGTCAAATTGATGGGGGAGAAGGTATGCTAAGTTTCAAGTCGATAGCGTAAGCGGTTCATAAGTTATTCAAGAAAAACGGAGGGGGGGGGGGGGTCGGATCCGACCCCCCCCCCAGGCGGTCGCGGGTTAAACATAACCCATTTTGATCGGTCCTTTGATTGACATGGACTCGAGAACCCATGTTTTTTATTGCATTTAATGAAAGAAAATAATCATATTTTCTTATAAAATGCATGAAAATATTTAAAATCAGAGGACATCGACGTGCCACAGCCCGATGAAAGTCCTACTCGATCTAAGTGCACCCCAACATGTTGAACATCGTATCAGCATTCACTCTATTCCGTAACGTTACTCTCGAGAACCCACTGTTTTTATTGCATGCATGGTCGCTTACTGAATGCAATGTGACAGAACCGGTATGAAAATATTCAAAAATAGAGGACACGGTAACAGTACGGGTCCCTAAATGTGTAGAGTATTTAAACAAAGTCTGTATTAAACGAGTCATTTTGATCGGTCTTTTCCTTCACTTTGACTTGAGAACCTATATATGCTTTTTATTGCGCGAAATGAATGAGATTCATCACATGTTCGTTGTTCCTATTGAATGCATTATAATATGCAAAATCAGGGGACATCGATGCGTTTCAGCCCGGTGAAATGCCCAGTTGATGAATAGCTGTTTGGCCCATTTTAACACTGCGTCGGCATTTACACAGCTCCCGAACGATATGCCTGATAAGAGAGCATGAATTCTTAGGTATTGCGAGCTATGTATGCATTGGTGCCTGTCCAGTGTTCATACGCTATACCTACCCATTGTGGCATAAAGAAGACATTCTTAGCTTATAAAGATATGTAGTAAAAATAGGTTTTTGGTCTTCTCATTATGTTAAAGTGGTATTACATTTCAAGTTGCGTGTAGAGGGATTTATTTTCAGTGTTTTGTCGTAAATAAAAGTGAATTAGCTGTTAAAACCAACACTTATATAACTACAAGCTTGGATAGTAGTTTCTTGGATTAGAAGTTTTCACTACAGGGATGAAACTTTTGCACTACAATGACGAAAACGTCATCAATCGTCATCAGATATCGTTAATTTTCTGAAAGAGCACTTCCGGCAGAAGAAAACGCATTACACAAAATAATCGAAGTGTCTTCACTTGTTATTTATTACACTATGCTCATACTTATCGTATGATAAAGAACGTCAGTGTTAGAAAGTTAATTAACAATTTTATTTAGGATAGTTTAATTCAAGTGGGTATAATCCGACTTGACAATTTACTAGGAGGGTTTTGCAGCGCTATTCTTTCGGCATGTAATTATAAATCATTGCTAATTTCGATCCGGATATCGTTATTCAATGCTGGCCTTTGCGTCCTCAGAAAAGTTGTTTATAGTCATGAAAGCTTGCATTGACCCATACTTTCCATTTTTCAGCACCATTATTCGCCGTAGTTGACCAGGTGTTTTTCTTCAGCTCTCCCCTGAATCCTTTGGCTTAAAGGTAGTGTGCCACCTTTGAAAGATTTCCCATTTTATTTTTCCTAGGATAAGAAGCTTCTGTCTTTACCTAATATCGCAAAAAATCAAAAATGGGCCTGGAATAGTGCCTTTTTCGCCTAAAAGTTTATCGGTTTTTAGATATGTATAACAACTGTAGTGGCCTCACCTGCAAACAGGCGTCGGGCAACAATCGCGAATGCGGCGCACTTGTGACAATAAGCAAAGGTCATTATAGTGTTACGACCATACGACGTACGGGAATGAGTTATCAGCTGTCTAATCGTAGACAACACAATGTCGAGCCTTAAACTGTAAGCCCGTATTGGTACTGTTTCTTTTATTTGGCTGTCGAACATTATTTATGGTTTGAAATATGATTTTATGTAAAATAATTGATATGAAAAAGCCGTCTTATAAGTTATGACCCCATTTCACCACACGCAAGTGGCAGAAATGACAATGATCAGCTGACGCATTTTTCTTGGCCGAAGTCAGAGCGCGCGGCCCGACGCACCACGCGTATTTGGAAATTCCGACCTCGACGAGCATCAGAAGCCACCTAACAGGCGTGTTCGAAACCGCAGGAGATGATGATGAACGGGTTTATCGAAACTTGATTGGATGAGCATATCGGTAATAGCGATTTCAGTGTGTGCATTTATTGTTAATAGTGGTGTGAAATGTGGTTGGGGTACGACCGACAACCCGTCGGGGCGAATTTCGCACTGGGGTACTCAAAATTTGAAGAATTTAAGACGTTTCCATGAGTTTTGAAGGTATGGATAAGTTCTAAAAATCCGGTTCTCCTTATCTGGGCCATTAACTCCATACGGTCCAAGAAAGCTGGCACACTACCTTTAAACCTGGCGTATCACCCGTGCATCGCAAGACCACACACAAGTTCACGATCCCCACGAGCCCACATCAGCGTCCGTTCGCTTGGTGTGTGAACCCTTGACCTTTGGCCGCGACAACTGCCAGCTTGCTGGAGCACCCCTCCCTACACGCGCTGCCCCGCCCGCTCCCCTCCCTCCCCCCCCCCCGGAGTCGTGTCACGAAGGTTCGGGCTTACGCTACTACCGGCCGCTGCGCAGCTGTCACCTAGCGCTTGGGAATGTGTGGGCTGGTGCGGATTCAGCCAACTACCGGCTCGCGACACCAGCGCCACGTAGTGGCGACGGTACCTACATTCTTTTTAGACATACTGTACTTTCGAAGCAATTCCTGATATATCTAATTAAATAATCATTAGTCATTTAATTAACTAATTAATTAACTAATCAGTTGACCTGCGTTGACCTTGACTCGGTTCGGTCACGTGATAAGATGGCATCACCTGCCAGGTCAAGTCATGACGGAACCGGAAATTCCCATAAGCAAATAATGTAGCCACCAAAACCATGATGGAAATCTGATAGCCTGATGGACTATATAACAAATAAAGTGAGGGTCAGAAAAGTGTATCAGACACTCCAATAGCAGGTACGGATATTTCCGGACAAAACTTAAATATAGTTGGCACTTGGCAGCCTTGTTCGACTCCTAGGAGGATCTGTCGATCTGTTACTCCCAGCTTCCGGCCGGCTCGTGGTAACCGCGCACGGCCAGCGCCGGCAATCTGAAGTAAAAACAAAAATGCCCCTCATTTTCGATGTAGCAGGCTGAAGCAGCTAAATTATACATGTTCTGAAAGGCAATTGATCGGTAAAGACCATATTGATAAAAGAAGAGCGCGACCTAGCGGGACGTTTCATATCGGCATTCTAGAATGTTTATAACAGTAAAATTAACTCACAATTTTAAAAGCACCTACAAACTTAACATTTGAAGCGTATTTATATATTCCGTTATAAGTTTTTCTTTCCATCGTGAAGCCCATGGTCTAAACTATCAGGTTAGACCCCGAAAATATTGATAAAGCCGTCTAATATACATTTTTTCTTACCTACATTAGCTGCTACTTTTCTCCGTACGAAAACGGGTCTACGATGCTTGTCACAGAACTTTGTATTTGGGCTGATGTGGCGCGGACGCTATACACCATGGACGAAAAATATTTGCAGATTCGTGGTCCATGGAATTGGACATTTCTGAACTACGTGGAACAGTCTTCTCCCTTTGACTTATAATGGAGATTGGAGAGGTCGCAAAATTGAACTGACCTTAGGTCACCGATATCGAAGTTCCCAGAGATACATTTTGTGTATCATTATTATAATTATTGTATACATTATTGTGTATTGTGTATACTGTTGTTTTATCAGTTGCTCAAAGTTTCAAAGTGATCAGTCACTCGGTGTAGCTGTGACAGGCATTGAAACTTTTCATGTAGTAAGGTCACTTGACATGATATATATGGTGACCTGACCTTGGATGACTTTGTTCTGAGGTTTTCACAGAAGGTGTAGAAAAGATGTATGATAAGATGTGCAAAACACGGCGGCACTCTGAGCCGCCGTTTTTTAGATATTCGCGAGAAACCGGAGGGGTTGTTCAAACAGTCCCCCCGCAGTGCGTGGGTAGGGGTATGTGATCAAGGATGAAGGTGTTACATACCTATGCACGTTTGCCTCAGTTACCTACATATGCACACCCGCCAATATAATAGATTTCTCACGGTCTTGATGCCCGCTTCTCCTCGTCGCCTGCTCGTCACCGGTCCACGCGGCACCCGCAGCGTCGATAGTCGGCCGGTGCAGCGTTCAGAGGTATCGTGTTCCCGCCTGCTCGGAACCATTCCCCTCGGCACCCTCCGACCGCCCGCAGCGTCGATAGCCGGCCGGTGCAGCGTCCAGAGGTATCGTGTTTCTAAGGGACTTAGTGGCATTCCACTCTATTTCCTGGTGGCTTCCAAAAAACCACTGCCACAGCACCATTACCCCATCTGGTGGCTGACTTGTTAAATATCAATTCACCCGGCGTCAACCAGAGGCATTTTGTACCTTCCGATTTTAGACGATGCGATTTTGTATGATACGATCATCTCGTTTTGTAGGTTGCAATTTTGTATGATACGCGTTTGTTTGATCTGCCATTGTACGTTCCAATTTTGTACGTTCTGATCATTGTTTGATTTGCCATTGTACGCTTTACCCATTGGACGGTAAACTTTTGTACGTTGGGATTTTGTACGCTGCGCTTTTGTACGTTTGGGCTGTCCCCTACCTGGCCTGTTTTGTAGGTTTTGCGCGTTGTATGTTGCGATTTTGTATGTTTTGAGGATTGTACGCTGCGCTTTTGTATGCTTTGATAGCCACCCGTTGCCGACCCGGCTGCTGGCGTTTTTGTGGCCCTCCAATGTGACCGTCGCCGACGGTGTCTCATGGCCTCGTTTCCCGCCGAGAGCACCAAATTGTGGCCGGCAGTGTGCCATTTGGAGTGCCCTGGGACGGAATGAAATGACGGCACAGTGTGCTAACGTGGAAATGTGGAGTGTCAATGGGACGTGCTGACTCAATGTGCGAAAATGGTTTATGGTTATGTGGCAAACTAGTATGACAGCAGTTCCACAAAAGATACTAGATGGCCACTTCCTAGGGTGTTTGAGGGTTATGTAACCATTTAAATGAGTGAGCATCTAGATATACGGATGAAAGACAAGGAAGTAAAAAGCAGCGGAAATATCTTAGTTTTGTCAACTATTCGAGCAGTGTTTTAGAAATAAAGGCTTATCTTTTTTCGACTCATCATGAGGAATGAACATGTGACGCATCAAAATAGCCGATAGCCACTGCTACCATAACACATATATGCTTAGTCATACTGAGTACCTCGCCAAAAATCTTCTCATTTCTTAGAAAGCTCAGTCGTTTGCACGACAAATCAAACAAAGTCTAAAGGGTAAAAATTGAAACACCCTGTCTTCAACTTCTGGACAGCTTACAGACCTGATGCAGGATCATCCAGAATTGGAGGATCAAAAGCATGCGATAGCATGCTTTTGCATCCGGAAATTCCCATTGGTGGGTCGCTGAAGAAAAGTTCGGCCAAGCCTGTTTGTCAGTATGTGAGTGAGTATGAGTGAGTATGTGAGTTTGTCCAAGCTTTTTTGGACCTGGAGTCAAAATGGGTGGACCGATCGGGACGAAAGTGGGACCGTTCGACTCGTCTCCGGCGAGGTAAACTTTTGGTACTGGCCTCGGTTCGCTCAGTGCTTCGTGGCACATGCTATTCCGCTTCAAAGTTTCGGTGACACGAAATTTTTTGTCAAGGCTACAGGTCACCCCGAGGTCACGGGCAAAGCCATACTGGCGGGACACATCGGTAACACCTTGAGCCAGTTTCCAGGGGGGTCACCGTCTGCGAGGGGTGCAGGCTGCACGTGCTGGGGTCGGAAAACCGTTTTGACGTGAGGTCCTCTGGCTCAAAGAAATTTTAAGCTATCAACCTCAAAATCGGTTCAATGGTAGTCCCAGGCAAGGCCTCCAAAATAATGCACATTTGGTTGAGCTAAACTCTGTGGTGCATGAGCTATGCACGTGCAAGCCGATTGCACCCCTTCGTACGTTGCCACGCCTGCAGGGTAAACGGCAGCTCTAACTGGTTCAAAACTTGCAGGTCATAAGAAGAATACATTTGATCACGACATTCCGGCGAGATAATATCCGAGGGGTGCAAGCTGCGCGTGCGGGGGGCGGATAACGGTTTTGACGAGGGATCCTCTGATCCCGGGAAACGTCGATCTAGCGACACAAAAGTCGGTACACTGATAGAACTAGACACACGCTACATGATGTTATGAAAATGACTGCACTGGGGTGCCTGGGACATGAACTATGCACGTGCAGTTAATTCATATCTTACTGTAGGTAGATCTCCACACCAATCTCGCGTGCTTTCAAGCATTTTTGGGATGTTTCGGTTGGTTTCAGGTTCAGTCCAAGCTCAGTCTGGGTTTCGGTGGTTTTGCCCGGTGTGTGCCCTCAGTACCGTTCCTCCAATTCTGGCCCAAGGCAACGCAAGAGCGCTGCCGGCATCTAGTATATTGCAGCATGTGAGATGTCAATTTGAGGTTTCTGGCATTTATTTGTGTCGTGGACCTGACTTTCCTACTGCGTCCCCCACACTTAAGCAATGATGCACGCACAGTGTCTGAGACTTAAGCGCAGCCGAGCTAATGAGATACACCTAGGCAATACTATTTGCCGCCGGGAAAGGCGTCTGTATGTAAATTATGTTGATCTGAGAAACAGTATGTAAATTAAAGGCAATGTTCTGGTGCTTGAACAATCAAATCTCAAGAGAAAGTAGAAACTGCCTTGAGTAGCTGAACTGGATCTATAGTTCACAACTTCAGTAAATAGGTCTGGATTTCAAAGGGAAATATTTTACTTTTTTCTAGTTGGCAGATACTTATAAGTCTATACGTTTCTCTGAAATCACCTTTCGCATAAAATGGCAAATGTTTTGGGAGAAAATGTTTCGCAGCTGCATGCGTTATTTGATTTTAGTGCTGTCACAGCTTTATTGCTGGCCATAACGTCAGTAATCAAGACGGTGCTAAAATCCCTTCCACTAAGCGTGCTCAATGCCCATATAAATAATATAGGTACATACACTTTACACTGTACATTGTACAATATACACTGACACTTGTTTTAAACGTGCGTCAAATTCGACACTGGGAGTGCACCACTGCACATTCTCTCCGTCATTCCAAACATCCATTGTTTGCACACCTTACCGGGACAAAGACCAACGCTAAAGCGATGCTGTGGCATTATCATGGTATTCTATGCGTCGAAATCAACGTGTCAACTTGCGAATTGCAACAACAGTATTCCTCGCAGGATACTGAGTGACACGTGCTACATATTACCAGTGTAACACTGTAAACTGTACCTAAAATACCCACATGCGCATATAAATTTAATGGGTTATTTACGTTTCAGTTCCAATCTGGCATTCAACGAGTGCAATGTTCGTATTCCATCGGGGGCACAGAGCGGCAGGCGTGGGGCCCGGCGCGGCGGTCGGTTTGTTTCACTGTTATCGTTTGTCGGCACCGGTCCCCGGGGGCCGTCGAACGCCGACGCTCCGACACGTGCGTCGGAAGCACCGCGGCGATGATAGCAGGGCGATGGTGGGCTGTTTGATGGTGTCGGCAGTTCCCACAGAAAAGAAAGATCACAGGGAAAAGTCTGTGGTTGGATGATGTCTCGTAGGAACTTATTAAATGTATCGTGAGTTTCAGTAACGTGTTTTACAAACTGGACCCAATTCGCCGTTGTTGCGGAATGAGCGATAACTCACAGGCAGCGTTACCGATGTCTGTGCCAATGCCTGATGATTACAGAGTACGACTTCAATGTCACAAATAGTACTTCTTATGCTTGGTTCTCACTGGTAGTGACGAAATTACGAGCATTCAATATTTTCACCAGGGATGCGGAGCCGTGGAAATTTCAAACGGCTCCGGCTCCGGCTCCGGCTCCGGAGAAAAAAAATCGGCTCCGGCTCCGGCTCCGGCTCCGGGTGAAATGTTATGGCGGCTCCGGCTCCGGCTCCGGCTCCGAGTAAAATGGTCCGGCTCCGGCGGCTCCGGCTCCGGCGGCTCCGGCTCCGACTCAGTACATCCCCTATGCAATCAATTAAATACGGGTGGAAGAAAAATTGGATTGGTTATACGCGTTACCTATACTCTTGCCATGACCGGCTCACCGCGTCCCCGCGCAAACGCACCTCGGAGAGAACTGGCAGAACAAAGGACTAGGAAGCGATGGCATTGGAAACGCAGTCGCCGCGAATCGGAGTTCACTGAACCATCGTAGGCTGACACCCGTCTCGGCTGCATTGGGGGGTGGAGGGTGCGGGTGGGGGTGGGAAGAGACGGTGCTGGGAGTCGCAGTCCACTGCACTGGCTTCAAAACAATGGCCGTCACCTGATGACCGGTCCTCATGTTCTGGGATGCAGTAGACGTGAGGGGGGGGGGGGAGGAGCAGACAGGAAGTTGATTGCGTACTGTGGGATACTGGGGATATTCGGCTTTTTCATTCACTTGATGGCCCATGACGTACTATTGGTCTCAAGATAAGGGCCCAGGCGACCTGTAGTTTTGATGCGGTGAATACCCTTACCCTCGCCACAACTCGGGCCGAGTGCACCCCTCCTCCCAGCCAGCGCCACCCCCACTCGCATTGTGGCGAGGGTGAGGGTATTCACCGCATCAAAACTACAAGTCGCCTGGGCACTTATATTGAGACCAATAGTACGATATGTTTTACTGCCTTGTACTGTCAAACCGAACTAGGTCAATTATTTTTTTCCTCTTCAAAAAATAAAAAGGAGCCGGAGTCG
Source organism: Amphibalanus amphitrite (assembly GCF_019059575.1). NCBI lineage: Eukaryota > Metazoa > Arthropoda > Thecostraca > Balanomorpha > Balanidae > Amphibalanus > Amphibalanus amphitrite. The sequence goes on from NW_024881783.1 coordinate 727,927, forward strand.
CCCCCTTTTTGGCGGCTCCGGCTCCGGCTCCGGCTCCGGGCTATATTGTTTCACGGCTCCGGCTCCGGCTCCGGCTCCGGGCAAAATATGCCGGCTCCGGCGGCTCCGGCTCCGACTCCGGCTCCGGCTCCGCATCCCTGATTTTCACCTTTCCTCACGTCTGACATAACTGCACCGATTTGAAGCCAACAATAATACATCTG